>NC_074679.1:8249249-8251749 GCF_029448725.1 Salvelinus fontinalis
GAGAGATAGAGAGATAGAGAGATAGAGAGATATAGAGATATAGAGATAGAGAGATATAGAGAGATAGAGAGAGAGAGATAGAGAGATAGATGTATAGATTGATATAGAGATAGAGAGAAATAGAAGACGAAGAAGAAGAATAGAAGAAGAAGGATAGAAGAAAAATAATAGAAGAAGAAGAAGGATAAAATAAGAAGAATAGAAGAAGAAGAAGGATAGAAGAAGGAGAAGAAGGATAGAAGAAGGATAGAAGAAGAAGGATTGAAGAAGCATAATAGAAGAAAAAGAAGAATAGAAGAAGAAGGATAGAAGAATAGAAGAAGAAGAATAGAAGAAGAAGAATAGAAGAAGAAGGATAGAAGAAGAAGAATAGAAGAAGGATAGAAGAAGAAGAAGAAGAGGAATAGAAGAAGAAGAAGAAGAAGAAGAAGGATAAAATAAGAAGAATAGAAGAAGAAGAATAGAAGAAGAAGATAGAAGAAGAAGATAGAAGAAGAAGATAGAAGAAGAAGAATAGAAGAAGAAGATATAGAAGATAAGAAGAATAGAAGATAAGAAGATATAGAGAAGAAGAAGAATAATAGAAGAGAGAGAGAATAGAAGAAGGATAGATAGAAGAAGAAGAAGGATAAAATAGAAGAATAGAAGAAGAAGAATAGAAGAAGGAGAAGAAGGATAGAAGAAGGATAGAAGAAGAAGGATAGAAGAAGAATAATAGAAGAAGAAGAAGAATAGAAGAAGAAGGATAGAAGAATAGAAGAAGAAGAATAGAAGAAGAAGAATAGAAGAAGAAGGATAGAAGAAGAAGAATAGAAGAAGATAGAAGAAGAAGAAGAGGAATAGAAGAAGAAGAGAAGAAGAAGGATAGAAGATAGAAGATAGAGAGAAGAAGAGATAGAAGAAGAGATAGAAGAAGAAGAGATAGAGAGAAGAAGAGATAGAAGAAGAAGATAGAAGGATAGAAGAAGAGAGGATAGAAGGAAGAAGAGATAGAAGAAGAAGGATAGAAGAAGAAGATATAGAAGAGAAGAAGATAGAATAAGAAGAATAGAAGGATAGAAGAAGGATAGATAGAAGAGAGAAGAAGGATAGAAGAAGAAGATAGAAGAAGAAGAGATATAGAAGAAGAAGATAGAAGAGAATAGAAGAATAGAAGAAGAAGAAGGATAGAAGAAGGAGAAGAAGGATAGAAGAAGAGATAGAAGAAGAAGATAGAAGAAGAATAGAAGAAGAAGAAGATAGAAGAAGAAGAATAGAAGAAGAAGATAGAAGAAGAAGAATAGAAGAAGAAGAATAGAAGAAGAAGATAGAAGAAGAAGAGATAGAAGAAGAGATAGAAGAAGAAGAATAGAAGAAGAAGAATAGAAGAAGAATAGAAGAAGAAGAAGAAGGATAGAAGAAGAATAGAAGAAGAAGAATAGAAGAAGAAGAATAGAAGAAGAAGAATAGAAGAAGAAGAAGATAGAAGAAGATAGAAGAAGAAGATATAGAAGAAGATAGAGGATAGAAGAAGAAGAGATAGAAGAAGGATAGAAGAAGAGATAGAAGAAGAGATAGAAGAAGAAGGATAGAAGAAGAATAGAAGAAGAAGAATAGAAGAAGAAGAATAGAAGAAGAGAGATAGAAGAAGGAGAAGAAGGATAGAAGAAGAGATAGAAGAAGAAGATAGAAGATATAGAAGAAGATAGAAGAAGAAGAAGATAGAAGAAGAGATAGAAGAAGAGATAGAAGAAGAAGATAGAAGAAGAAGATAGAAGAAGAAGAAGAATAGAAGAAGAAGATAGAAGAAGAATAGAAGAAGAGATAGAGAGAAGAAGAGATAGAAGAAGAAGATAGAAGAAGAGATAGAAGAAGAAGAATAGAAGAAGAGATAGAAGAAGATAGAGGAAGAAGATAGAAGAGATAGAAGACAAAAGAGATAGAAGACAGAAGAGATAGAAGAAGATAGAAGAAGGAGAATAGAAGAAGAAGGATAGAAGAAGAAGAATAGAGAGGATAGAAGAAGGAGAATAGAAGAGAAGAGATAGAAGAAGAAGAAGGATAGAAGAAGAAGAATAGAGAGATAGAAGAAGGATAGAAGAAGAAGATAGAAGAAGAATAGAAGAAGAAGATAGAAGAAGAAGATAGAAGAAGAAGAAGAAGAAGATAGAAGAAGATATAGAAGAAGAAGAGATAGAAGAAGAGAGAGATAGAAGAAGAGATAGAAGAAGAGATAGAAGAGAGAATAGAAGAAGAAGATAGAAGAAGAAGATATAGAAGAATAGAAGAAGAGAGAATAGAAGAAGAAGAATAGAGAGAAGGATAGAAGAAGGAGATAGAAGATAGAAGAGATAGAAGACAGAAGAGATAGAAGACAGAAGAGATAGAAGACAGAAGAGATAGAAGAAGAAGAATAGAGAGAGATAGAAGAAGAAGATAGAAGAAGAAGAATAGAAGAAGAAGAATAGAAGAAGAGATAGAAGAAGAAGAATAGAAGATAGAAGAAGAGATAGAAGAAGAA
>NC_074679.1:8554684-8709684 GCF_029448725.1 Salvelinus fontinalis
GAGCTAAAAATAGCTGTGCAGCAACCCTCTCCATCTAACCTGACAGAGCTTGCGAGGATCTGCATAGAGGAAAGGGAGAAACTCTCTAAAAACAGGTGTGCCAAGCTTGTAGCGTCATACCCAAAAAGACTCAAAGCTGTAATCGCTGCCAAAAATGCTCCAACAAAGTACTGAGTAAAGGGTCTGAATACTTATGTAAATGTGATATTTCAGTTTTGTATTTTTAAAATATTTGCAAAAAAAAAATCAAAAATACAGTTTTTGCTTTGTTATTAGAAGGTATTGTGTATAGACTGATGAGGGACAATAACGATTAGATACATTTTTGGAAAAAGGCTGTAATGTAACAACATGTGGAAAAAGTCAAGGCGTCTGAATACTTTCCTAATGAACTGTATATGTAACAAATATCTGAGAACAGGCCAGTTGTTAAGCTATTTCATTCATGTTGCTTCCAAAACTCTGTTTTTATATCTCCCATTAGTACATCTAATTTTACTGCATGATTGAGTTGCATCGATACGATCCAAGCCCATTTCATAACACAACTGGCTAATCAAAGGGTTTATGCTGTAGGGGAAGGGCATGCAATACCTCACCAATTTGTGTGGCTAATTTACAAATGAGTTGGAATGGGCCTATATGTTTTGTGACCTCTTCTTCCACGGGAAACTTAATTAAATTTCCTTAGGGAAAGTATACTGTATCTTGTTAATTCTCAAAATGATATATAGTTGTCTTGAACAGAGGCCAAGGACTCTTATTTAGCACTACTTAAAAAAAAGAAGCTTTTTGAGTAAATAGGGAAATGTGAGATGTATTTTGAATTAACTCAGGCCTTCGGGGTGAGTAAGGTGAGCAGGATATTGTAGTAATTGCAGATTAGCTGAGCTATTGTCCTAGCAAGGCTGTCGTTGTGAAAGCCAACAATGTAAGTTTGTGTTGTAAGTGGTTTGCAGCTCAGTCAGATAGACTGATGATGTAACTTTAACACAATAATCTGTATTTTACTGTAGCGACATGTCTCTGTGTAAGTCTGTATGCGGGTTGCACAATATTACGACTCAATTCATCAAATGATCAGTCATGAAAACATCCCAGATAAAAATACGAACCTAATATGAGATAGATTACAGGTTATTTTTGGTAAAGATACTTAATTCTCAAAGCCTTGACTCCTAAATCTTGATTCGGGAAGATATTTGAGAACTTTGCACTGACAGTGTATTAATCAAACACACAGTCCTTCTGTGTCTGAGGATATTCAATATATTAGCTGTCTCCTTGTTTACAAAGGAGTAGGCTACTATTATGTTTGGCCTCAATATGATGGCTGTTGGACCTCAGGCACTTGCCAGAATAGACAACCAATCCCCATATGGAATCAAATAGTGACACATTTTACATTTACATTTTTTGTCACATAGCAGATGCTCTCATCCAGAGCAACTTGCAGTAGTGAGTGAATACATTAGATTTCTTTTCGTAATGGTGGCCCGTTGTAATTAAACCCACAACCCTGGCGTTGCATACTCTACCAACTGAGCCACACGGGAACAACAATCGAAGTGCTGTTATTTTTCACAGGTAAAAGTGAGACCCATGTTTCACCTCATAAAACGTTATGGTGTTTTAAACAAAAACTGCCGCTGGGGTCATAAAAGTCCAGTTAGAAAGCGGCAGGGTCTCCCAAGGACATTTCTCCACACACATATTTCTTTCTCTCCTCCCTTCCCCTCTTCAATCTCAAGATGTATGTCCAGCTCACTTTTCCGAGAGGGAGACCCTTGCAAGAAAAGAGCAGAAAATGGCTATCAATCAGGGACATTTCGAATCAGGAAATACGAATGACAGTTATTTTTCTTGCGAACGCAAACCACATGTCCAAAAAAAACACACACTGATGTCAGTTTGCTGGGATTGATGCCGCTCAGTGAAAATGAGATCAAGTCACTCTGTGCTTCTGGTTCACTGCAGAATGCAACCAAGGTTACATATTCAAAAGGCCCTATTCAATAAAGAAAAACATGCTATGACCAAGTCAGTGTTCTGCTTGTGTAACGGAGGTGGCTCGGTGACCAATCACACGTAACCTTGTGTGAGACCTGAAGGGTTGTATTGAGTCCCTAAGAAAAGGCCTTGGCTTTGGTTTAGCAGGCTAATCAGCACTTTCGATGCACTGAGTTTGAACCCTAAACACAACTAGAATTTAGTATTTAATTCAGTCATTGTATCGCTTTTGCATGCTTGCACCACACCCTGATTATATAATAAAAACAGTATAGCGCTGGGAATCAATTTCTGTGGGTGTTATCAACGAGAAGTAAGTGTTCTGTTGGCATGCTTCAGTTCTCCCTCCACCCTGACTGCACTAACCAGGCCAGACTACTGTCTTGTGAAATGTGGAACATATTTGGAGATCTTACGTAAACCAACAGAGAAACCCCTTTTGGGAATAACACACAAGTTCGGAGGAGCGCTAGAAATGAGACCAGGAATATAAGAATTCCAGATTTGATCGGCCAGCCTCCGGGGACTGCTCCGTTGGTGGACCGGACAAATCAGTGTGCATCCCTAGAATTCTCAGACTGGCCAAGGAATCAGAACAAACAAGCAGATGTAACTAGACGGCCTAAATATACCGCCAATATGTATTCAGGAGCCAAGCAGTTATGATTTCTTCCCCTTGTGCGATATGCCCTGCCGTTGTCCAAGACATTGCACCCACCATTAGCTCCAGTAAGACTAGCTGTCGCCATTAGCGTCGGGGAAAGGGGATCCTAATAAAACAAATCAAATCATTAGCCAAGGTCTAAGACATTACACCCACCATTAGCCAAGGTCTAAGACATTGCACCCACCATTAGCCATGGTCCAAAACATTACACCCACTATTAGTGTTATAGCTTTATGACTGAATGGAGATAACAACAGTACTTGGGTTTATGTGCTCCAGTATTTGTGTTGTGTTGTGATGTTGTTAATTGTGAGGTTAAGGAAACATTGCTGGATTTGTTTTCTGGACCAATTGCTGGAGTTTCCTAATTCGGGCCTTTGCTGGAGTTTTCAAAATGTTCCCCCTTCTTGTTAAGGGATCAGGTGAAAACAAGGGCTGCCAAATTATTTATTTGTTCATTGTTGTAGGTAAAGCATGTCGAACTATGACTACACACATTCTGGAGTGGATGGGGGGGGGGGGGGGGGGGGGGGCTTGGAAATACAATATAAACTGGTTGTTCCACCTCAATATTCTTGTGTTAGCTCCCTGCCTAGGCTTTTGCTCAGAGGGCTAACACGGCACTGACTGTATAACAATATATCTGTAACAGTCTAATGGCATGCAGAGACCTGGGGTTGACCCCTTTTAAGTCACACAGACCTCGAATGGAAAACCCCACAGCTTAGCTCAAGTAACATCGCAACAGTTCCAAATCACAGCTCTGAATATGAAAAGTGGTAAGAAATGTGTCTGAACAGTCGGTGAAACAGATTGAAAAATGCTTTCCTTTATGTTAAGGTGCTAGGACATATGGTTTGCTTTAAAAGTCGAGGGTGGTCTTGGAGATTCTAGCCCACTCTAATTCTCTATAAGTAATTGTAAATGAAAGTATTGCTCTGCGTCTATTCACTCCAGGTGGCTGCAAAAGCTCCACATAACTAAGGATATAATAAGCTTTCAACACCCATAATTTGCACAAATGTATTGGGAGAAAATAATGGAAATGTAATATTTTTATAGAACAAGTTCTAATGCCCAACGCAATAAACTCATGCCAGAAATTGACAGATTATGTTACAATTCAAACCACCTGCAGATCACAAATTGACGTTTGGATAGACCATTGTATAAAACAACAGCTATTTGTGACTATTTTACTCCGATAAAGAGGCAGCATTTTAGCCAATTAACACTAGTTGTGAGTTGGAATGGAGATTTATGGAGTGTGTTTGATTTTATATTATGTTATGACGTGGCACAAAGAGTGAAATGTAACATGTAAAGGTAATACGTACTGATTCCACTCTCATTCCACCAAAAGCTGTTGTCTCAGCGTAACATAATTATCTAGTAGAAAAGGGTATTTCTTAAGATGTTCCTCTTACTGGAGTTAACAGTGGGACCTTTTCTTGACTGATTGATGCGTATAGTATGCACATATCTGCTGCACGCCTAACACGGAACCCAAACCGGCTGCGCGCGTGCGCCATTGTGCATACACACCAAACGCGATCACGACACGCAGGTTAAAATATCAAAACAAACTCTGAACCAATGACATTCATTTGGGGACAGGTCGAAAAGCATTAAACATGTATGGCAATTTAGCTAGTTAGCTTGCACCTGCTAGCTAACGTTAATTTGTCCTATTTAGCTAGCTTGCTGTTGCTAGCTAATTTGTCCTGGGATATAAACATTGAGTTGTTATTTTACCTGAAATGCACAAGGACCTCTACTCCGACAATTAATCCACACATAAAACGGCCAACCGAATCGTTTCTAGTCATCTCTCCTCCTTCCAGGCTTTTTCATCGTTTAACTAATATGGTGATCGCATCTAAACTTTCATTGTAATACCACGACTACCGGCAAAACAGTTTGTCTTTCATTCACCCACGTGGGTATAACCAATGAGGAGATGGCACGTGGGTACCTGCTTCTATAAACCAATGAGGAGATGGGAGAGGCAGGACTTGCACCGGGATCTGCGTCAGAAATAGGAATTACTTTTATTTTAGCCCTTGGCGGCGTCGCAGACGCTCGTTGGCGCGCGCAAGCAGTGTGGGTGCAATAATTGAATAACAAGGATTTCTAAATGTATTTTGCGACGCTCGCGCACGCGTAAGTCTATTATGCTATAAAGAGTTCTTAAAAACATTACCACTCAGGGGCGTCAGCATAGCCTAGTGGTTAGAATGTTGGACTAGTAACCGAAAGGTTGCAAGATTGAATCCCTGAGCTGACAAGGTACAAATCTGTCGTATTGCCCCTGAACAAGGCAGTTAACCCGCTTTTATTGAAAATAAGAATTTGTTCTTAACTGACTTGCCTAATTAAATAAAGGTATAAAAGCATGCCTACTGTAAGTTTATCATGCTATAAAGAGTTCTTAAAAACATTACCACTCTTAACCAGAAGTGAGACTTGTTGTGATACGATTGAAGCTCAAACTTCCTTTAATCAAAAGGTTTCAAAGATCAAACGGTTAGAAATGGACAGTTCCAAATGCTTTTAGAGGCTGTTTTGTTTGTGTAGGCTACTGTTCAGAGGCTGAATCAAGAACAGACTTCAAAGGGATGTGGTGGGTCAAACACAAGTTGTTCCTATTAGTGCTGAAAAGCTTCCTCCAAATTGAGTCATTTTTTTTAATCGCTCAATCAAATCTTTGATCTTCATGCTCTTTTGATTCTTAAAAAATCTGATTCTCTGTTTTCACTCAGACGTTAAGAAAGGTTTTTGATCAAAGCAGAATGATCTTTTGTTTATCCGTACTGTACCTAAAATCTATCCAAAATCTACGTTTGAAGTAATATTTTTGAGACATGTTTGTTGTATAACCACTTTAAGTATGATGTCATTGCCACCTGTGATAGGCAGATTGAGCATTTCCCATTAGCTCTGCTCCACAAGGGACTGCTCCTCTGATATGGCACTGAATCAGTTGTTGGCTTCCATCACACTGTCAAACTTTGCTTGTTTCAGAATTGCATTTCTTTCTTTCTTTCTTTCTTTCTTTCTTTCTTTCTTTCTGGTGGCTCTGTTTTCAAGGTCGTGACATAAATCTTAGAAATGATAGCTTGCCAACATAGCAACCGGCCAAAAAAGTGCAGAACTTTATATTATGAATGTTTTTCGGTTGCACTTTTAGGTACACATCCAAATTGCTCAGTAAAAAAAGTATAGCTGAATAAATTATATTTAAATATATACTGTATACTGTATAGTAGACACTTTATCCAAAGTGACTTACAGTCATGGGTGCATACATTTTTCACAACAATTCCTAACCAGCACTACTTGCATACTTGAAGGGGCATTTTCCACTTTCGATACAGTCCCAAAACAATTTGCCGGTCAGCATTCCATTTTTCAAGATACATCGTCTTTCAGTCTCCTGGTGTCGAGCCTTATGATGCCTTATAACTCTATTCTCCTGAATTCTGCTTACAAGCAAAAACTCAAAACAGGAGGTACCAGTGACGCGCTCAATACGGAAGTGGTCCGGTGACGGGGATGCTAAACTACATGACTGTTTCACTATCACAGACTGAAAAATGTTCCGGGATTCATCCGATAACATTGAGGAGTTTACCAGATCAGTCACCGGCTTCATTAATAAGTGCATTGACAACGTCATCCCCATAGTGACCGTACGTACATATCCCAACCAGAGGCCATGGATTACAGGCAACATCCGGACTGAGTTGAAGGCTTCCACTTCCAATTAGAGGTACACTAATCCGGACGCTTATAAGAAATTCCGCTACAACCTCCAACAAGCCATCAAACAGGCCTCCAATGGCGTTGTAGGATTAAATCTTCGTCCTGTATTGGCGCAAGTATGCAAGCGCCAATACAGGACTAAGATTTAATCCTACAACGCCGGCTCTGACACTCGTCGGATGTGGCAGGGCTTGCAAACTATCACAGATTACAAAGGGAAACCCTTCCCAGTGACGCGAGCCTACCAGACGAGCTAAATGCCTTCTATGCTCGCTTCGAGACAAGCAACACTGAACCATGCATGAGAGTACAAGCTGTTCTGAATGACTGTGGGATCTTGCTCTCCATAGTTGATGTGAGTAAGACCTTTAAACAGGTTAACATTCACAAGGCCACGGGGCCAGATGGATTACCAGGACGCGTACTCAGAGCATGCACTGATTAGTTGGCAAGTGTCTTCACTGACATTTTCAACATCTCCGTGACCATGTCTGTAGGACCTTCAGTGCCTTCAGAAAGTATTCATACCCCGCGACTTATTCCACATTTTGTTGTGTTACAGCCTGAATTCAAAATGGATTCAATATATTTGTTTTCTCATCCATCTACACACAATACCCCATAATGAACAAGTGAAAACATGTTTTCATACATTTTTGCAAATGTATTGAAAATGAAATTCAGAAATATCTATTTACATAGCTTGTCACTCTCCTGAGTCCGTACATGTTAGAACCACCTTTGGCAGCTATTACAGCAGTGAGTCTTTCTGGGTAAGTTTCTAAGAGCTTTGCACGTATAGATTGTACAATATTTGCCAATATTATTTTCAAAATTCTTCAAGCTCTGTCAAATTGGTTGGTGATCATTGCTAGGCAACCATTTTCAAGTCTTGCCATTGATTTTCAAGCAGATTTAAGTCAAACCTTTAACTCGGCCACTCAGGAACATTCACTGTGTTCTTGGTAAGCAACTCCAGTGTAGATTTTAGGTTGTTGTCCTGCTTAAAGGTGAATTCATCTCCCAGTGTCTGGTGGAAGCAGACTGAACCAGGTTTAACTCTAGGATTTTGCATGTGCTTAGCTTCATTCTGTGTATTTTTCATCCTGAAAAACTTCCCCAGTCCTTAATGATTACAAGCATACACAAAACATGATGCAGCCAGCACTGTAATTGAAAATATGGAGAGTGGCACTCAGTAATGTTGTATTGGATTTGCCCAAAATCTTTGCATTCAGGACAAAAAGTGAATTGCTTTGTCACATTTTTTTAGGTATTACTTTAGTACCTTGTTGAAAACAGGATACATGTTTTGGAATATTTTTGTACAGTACAGGCTTTCCTTTTTCCACTCTTTCATTTAGGTTAGTATTGTGGAGTAACTACAGTGTTGATGATCCATCCTCAGTTTTCTCTTACCACAGCCATTAAACTCTGTAACTGTTTTAATGTCACTATTGGCCTTCCTCTCCGGCAGCTGAGTTGGGAAGGATACCTGTATCTTTGTAGTGACTGGGTGTATTGATACACCATCCAAAGTGTAATTAATAACTTCACCATGCTCAAAGGGATATTCAATGTCTGCTTTTAAATGTCTTACCCATCTACCAATAGGTGCCTTTCTTTGCGAGGCATTGGAAAACCTCCCTGGTCTTTGAGGGTTTAATCTGTGTTTGAAATGCAATACTCGATTGAGGGACCTTACAGATAATGTTAATTCATGTTAATGTTAAATACTATTATTGCACACAGAGTGAAACTTATTATGTAATTTGTTAAGCAAATTTGTACTCCTGAACGTATGTAGGCTTGCCATAACAAAGGGGTTGAATACTTATTGACTCAAGACATTTCAGCTTTTAATTTTTGGTTATTTTGTAAAAATGTAAAAAATGAATATTCTACTTTGACATTATGGGGTATTGTGTGTGTAGGCCAGTGACAAAAACACCTCAATTTAATCCATTTTAAATTCAGGCTGTAAAACAAGAAAATGTGGAAAAAGTCAAAGTGGTGTGAATACTTTGTGAAGGCATTGTACATGTTTCAAGCTGTGCCCAAGAATGCCAAGGTAACATGTCTACATTACTATTGCCCCATAGCACTCACATCAAACCCTGGACCCACTCTAATCAGCATAACACCATAGCGCCATCCAAGCTCAGGACCCTGGGACAGAACCCCTCCCTCTGCAACTGGATTCTGGACATCCTGACAGGCCGCCCCCAGGTGGTGAGGGTAGGCAACAACACGTCCGCAATGCTGACCGTCAACATGGGGGCCACTCCGGGGTATGTGCTTAGTCCCCCCCTGTACTCCCTGTTCACCCGCGACTGTGCGGACATCATTACCAACAACGATGAGACAGCCTTCAGGGAGGTCAGTGAACTGTCAGTGTGGAGCCAGGTCAACAACCTTTCCCTCAACGTCAGAAAGGCTGAAAAGATTTGGCATTGGCCATCAGATCATCAAAACGTTCTACAGCTGCACCGTTGAGAGCATCTTGACTGGCTGCATCACCACCGCAAGGCGCTAGTGGGTAGTGCGTACGACACAGTACATCACTGGGGCCGAGCTCCCTGCCATCCAGGACCTCTATACCAGGCCGTGTCAGAGGAATGCCCTAAAAATGGTCAAATACTCCCAAGTCATAGACTATACTCTCTACTACCGCACGGCAAGCAATACCAATGCACCAAGTCTGGAACAAAATGGGCCCTGAACAGCTTCTTCCCCCAAGCCAAGCTGCTAAATGGTTAATAAAATATCTACTTGGACTGTCTGCATTGAGCCCCTTTTCATTATCACTTTTTACTCATCACATATGATGCTGCTACTGCTTATTTTCTATCCAGTTGTCTAGTCACTTTACCCCTACCCATATGTACATACACTACCGTTCAAATGTTTGGGGTCACTTAGAAATGTCCTTGTTTTTGAAAGAAAAGCACATTTTTAATAACATAAAATTGATCAGAAATACAGTGTAGACATTCTTAATGTTGTAAAGGACTATTGTAGCTAGAAACTGATAATTTTTTATGGAATATCTATCTCTACATAGACGTACAGAGGCCCATTATCAGCAACCATCACTCCTGTGTTCCAATGGCACGTTGTGTTAGCTAATCCAAGTTTATAATTTTAAAAGGCTAATTGATCATTAGAAAACCCTTTTGCAATTACATTAGCACAGCTGAAAACTGCTGTTCTGATTAAAGAAGCAATAAAACTGGCCTTCTTTAGACTAGTTGAGTATCTGGAGCATCAGCATTTGTGGGTTTCGATTACAGGCTCAAAATGGCCAGAAACAGAGAACTTTCCTCTGAAACTCGTCAGTCTAAATTTTTTTCTATTTGTCTCTCTGAATTGTTGGGAAGGGCCCGTAAGTAAAGCATTTCACATTTAGTCTACCCCTCTTGTTTACGAAGCATGTGACAAATAACATGTGATTTAATGTTGTTTTCTGCGCCATCATCCCTAGCCGCATCCTCAGAGCATGAAGCAGACCAGCTGGCTGGTGTGTTTACGGACATATTCAATCATATTCAATTCAAGTGGGTTAGGGACAGGCTTGATTACAGCTACAATACTACTAGTAGGTTGTAGGTAAATGGGGAACCTCAAGTCCTTGCCATGGAATGAGATCACATTTTGTCAAATCTCCACTGTAGTATCTTAGTCCCCCCCCCCCCCCCCGAATACACCCGTGGACATGCCTGCTGTTTCTTAGATTTAGACCAGGGTCTGCGCTTTCATGGAAACTGTCATATACATTCAACGCAATAATTCACCATGATAGGCCTGTAGTGCCTTAAACAATTTGATGATGGTTAACAGTGGTGATAGAACATTGTTTATGACAGGAGTTCTACCACCCCCACCTCCTCCAATCTCTTCCATGCAACATGGAAACGATTAGGTACCAAGAGAAAAAAAAATGCAGATGGAGATTCCAATCGCTCTCCTCGGAATAGATAAATAGATTTTGAAATCATTTACAAATGATGTCCAAAATGTGCTGGCCAGCTGCATGCATTCTCTCGCCACTGTTGAGAAAAGGGCCGGCCCTCCCATCCCAGTAGGGTCTGTTGTTAGCCCACAGATGGTGCTGTTTACGGCGAGAGCGCTACAGCAACCACTGAGGACTGCTACGGAGCACAGCGGGACAGAAGCGGGACAAATCACAGAGAGATCCTGGGCAGCAGGTAGCCTTTAAAAGCGTTGAGCCTGTAACCCGAAAAGGTCACTAGTTTGGAATCACTGAGCCGCCTAGGTGAAAAATCTGTCGATGTGCCCTTGAGCAAAGCACTTAAACCTTGTTGAGCGTGTAAGTCGCTCTCTGGATAAAAGCGTCTGCAGGAGAAATCCAAGAAATGTATGGAAAGCTGTAAGAAGCTAAAAGAAAAACCTCCAAATATACTGAGCAACACAACAATATAAGTACAATGAATAGCCCCCCCCACCCCCAAAAAAAAGGCTAAATCTGGAGGTTTATAAAGGAACAAGATGTACATCTAATGGTTAGGCGCTCAAATCCATCACATAGGCCTAAAAATGCATTGGGGGCGGGGGGGGGGGGGGGGGGGGGGGGATTACTACGGAACTGAGATCCCCAGGCCACAGACACCTAGCAGAAACCCCTGTACAGTGGACTCCACTGCAGGAGAATTGGACCAGTGTTGCATGATGGGTTTTCTTACTAAGCTGTAAACTCTGGGGTACATAAATCTGCCTACTCATCTCTCCTGGAGACTTAGCAAGTGGGTGGTTTCCTGCTAGGTTCTATTGAGTGGTGCTGTGGCCCAAAGGCAGAGTCTGAAAGATGAACACAAGAACCAGGTGCACAGTGTAGGTAACATGTATGTCCTAGTATTTACACCGTACACATGGGATTATGATGCAACATGTCACCTCCCATAGGTGACCACCTGATGGGGAGATTTAAGGATGACTCACAACTATAGGCCCGAGCCGAGCCGAGCCATAGTTGGCTGGACTTGGTGTGCATCCACCGTAGTTGCTATATATCATAGCCAGCACAGTACGGTTCAGGTCAGCACAGTAGTGTCACTCAGGCATTAGAGTTCCAGATGGGGTATCTGGGGTGGATTCCAATGCGATAAATCTCTCTCGCCTCCTTCCGCTCTTGTTAAGTGAAAAGACTGGTAATTGTACTTGTAATGACGTTTAGTCGTACATTTTTAGATGTGAATCCTTGGGGTTCTCTTCAGTTTGTAACCACTAACAACTTGGCAAGAGAACACATGACATGTGTTTCTCTACTAGTGTAGGTAGCCACCGACTGACCAGATAGAATGAATGAGTAACGCATAGTATTAATGTTTGATAAAACCATAACTAGACCTTAATGGGAACGTTAGCTAATGTCCTGGGAATACTCCCGGTTTGCTGGTAGGTTATGTAGTTAATACCACGTGTTGAAGGCCTAGTAAATGGATTCAAAACATAACAAGGAAATATGCATTTTCCAATATATTTTTTGGTTGTGTGAAACAAAGCTCCCTATGTAAAAATATATGTAGATATATATTAATACAGCTGCACAGTTTAACACTGCAGAATCACTATCTGTAATTCATTAGTCCATGTCATATGTTCTGAGATGAATTATGTTATGTAGAACTACATCAACTAAGTTCCAGTGTTTGGGGAATAGATTAGCCTCCTTGGACGGTTTGTGTTTCATGATTAAACTACCTGTCACGCCCTGGCCATAGAGAGGCTTTTATTCTCTATGTTGGTTAGGCCAGGGTGTGACTAGGGTGGGCATTCTAGTTTCTTTATTTCTATGTTTTCTATTTCTTTGTGTTTGGCCGGGTGTGGTTCTCAATCAGAGGCAGCTGTCTATCGTTGTCTCTGATTGAGAACCATACTTAGGTATCCCTTTTTTCCACCTGTGTTTGTGGGAAGTTGACTTTGTTTAGGGCACATAGCATTTAGCTTCACGATTTGTTTTTGTAGTTTTTATTGTTTAGTTCGGCGTCATTTTTATTAATAAAAGAAAATGTACGCTCACCACGCTGCACCTTGGTCCTCTTCTTTTAACGGCCGTGACACTACCTCCTCCAGCAGGTTTTGCACCCTACCATACAAACAGAAAAAAAACACCCTTTCTTTTAGTATCACTTACAGCGACCAATGGAATTTAGCTATAGTCACATGACATTTAAGTTATTCAGCAGACACTCTTATCCAGAGGGACTTACAGTAGTGAGGGCATACATTTTCCATACTGGTCCCCTGTAGGAATCAAACACACAACTTGAGCATTGCAAGCACCTTTCTCTACCAACTGAACCACACAGGACCCCTTACTACGTAACAACCATACCAGGCACAACGTCAAGAAATTCTAATTCCAGTAAAGCGACACTATGGACCCTGGAGACTGATGGGTGTAGGAAGGCTGACAAAGGTTGGATTCTGCTTTTCGGACCATATAACATCCAAAATATGAGGTCTACCACAGATGTCGTCATACAAATATATTTTTACCTGGTTGGGAACTCATTAATGGGCCTCGAAAGGAGGCAGGTCCATTCTTGAGATCAAATGGCTTCAGATACATAGTAAGTACTGTCTTCTCAATACTGGAGGACTCCCTCTCAATTTGCCAATATCCACTGTGTAAATCGATTGCGTTGTGGAGTTTTCTTCCACCATAGCGATGTCTTTCGTGTTGGCCAAACCAGAAAACCAGTTCAAAATATCAAAATTATGTCATTATGACGTCCCATTCCAAATTTGATTCGCTGGGTACAGACTTGACCTATAATCTTAAGAGACTTGATAGGCAAGCAATATGATTGACATAAGATGGGAAATAAGTCAGTGAGCCATTAGGGAGCATTGGGACACAGCCTGTCATTGACACCATGCCACTGTGGGAGACTTTAACATCCTAATGAAAAGACCAATCCACCTGTCCTGTGCCAGGGATGTCTTGCTCGTCATTGTTGGGTAACGGTAGTTTCTCCGCTCCACTATTTGTGTGATTGACATCTTCAACCCTAACAATAACAGATGACTGTAACTTGAAAAATGGCAATTACTGAAAATGTAAAGCAGATGTGGGGACAGAATCTCTCTCTCCCTCTCTCTCTCTCTGTCTCTCTCATATAGCGCTAGAGATAAGTGGGAAGGACACACAGTTGCCAATTACCCCATACTGGCTATTGTTTTAGAGAAAATGACTTAATATCTCAATCACGCTGCTGATTGTGTCCAGACCTTTGGAGGAGGAAGAGCAAGGCTCTCAGACACTGTCGACACTTTGCCTCTGGCCTCCTCTCAGAAGAGCACATTTCATCATCTTATTAGAAGTTATAATTGTTATTAAGTTACTTCCTCAATGTAAATTGTTTATCTTTCACACCTGTCGAATATTTGAGTTTCAGATATTAGAGCCTTCTCCAACCTCTGCCCATCCCTCACCGCCCCTGGTCTCACATCTCCCTGGACTTTGTCACGGGTCTCCCCCCGTCTGATTGCAACACCGCCATCCTGGCCGTGGTGGATCGCTTTTCAAAGTCCGCCCACTTCATTCCTCTCACCAGGAGACGGCACCAGCTCATGGTGCAGCATGTCTTCCGGATCTATGGACTACCCGTGGACATGGTCTCCGACCGTGGCCCTCAGTTCTCGTCCCGGTTCTGGAAGGCACTCTGCACCCTCTTTGGGTTGTCGGCCAGCCTGTCTTCCGGGTTCCACCCCCCAGTCTAACGGCCAGTCGGAGTGAGCCATTAGACCAGGACCGAGACCACCCTGCGCTGCCTGGTCTCCGCCAACCCAACCACCTGGAGCCTGTAGCTGGTGTGGGTGGAATACGCCCGCAACACCCTTCTCTGCTCTGCACGGACCTATCTCCGTTTGAGGCGATTGCATTAAGAACTAGTGTATCTATCATTTCCTATACAACATGTATTTTTTGAGTTTAGAGAACAGGGTCGTTTCACTCGTATTATTTTTAATCATTGACTGTACTGGTCTTAAAAACAAGAATGACATCTGAATGTATGATAAATCTTCTTAGAAGTCATTAAAACGCTCTATTGTTTCAGGACTAGTTAACTGTCTAGTGAATGAAATAATCTCCCCATATCTCTGAAGCTGCCTCCCAACTGCCTCCCACCCCAATCCAACAGCGTGACACACTCCCTCCCTGGACAAGCCAGTGCTGAGCAGCTGAGGTTCACTATGCAATCTGACACATATCAAATCAGTTTCCTTGATCTTTTGATTTTGTGTGAGGATGATGTTCTATACACTAATCTTTACAGGAAACCGACAGTTTATTGAGGGCTGATAGTTGTCACCCGCTTCCCTTGAAAAGCAGTTTGCCTTACAGCCAATTCTGTTGAATAAAAAAAAAATACAAAAAAACAATCATATTTCGACAGAAATCTCTGAGATTTCTTCGACAGAAATATGGCTGAAACGTAAAGAAAGTTAATGGAGAGGGTGCACAAATGGTCAGATTAATACACCAGTATCTCTTCTTGCACATGATCATCTGATGATTTATCACTCCAGTGTTAATCTGCTAAATTGTAATTATTCGATTTATTGCCTACCTCATGCCTTTTGCACACATTGTATATAGATTCTCTTTTTCCTACCATGTTATAGACTTGTTTATTGTTTACACCATGTGTAGCTCTGTGTTGTTGTCTGTTCACACTGCTATGCTTTATCTTGGCCAGGTCGCAGTTGCAAATGAGAACTTGTTCTCAACTAGCCTACCTGGTTAAATAAAGGTGAAATAAAAAAAATAAAAAATAAAAATACTGCCATTGAGAAAATTCTAAACAAATCGAGACATGATGTCTTTCAAGCAAAAAAAAGCATTTTTGTGTTCTTACTAGCCACTACTCAAAGTGCTCTGAACAAATTAAGGGAATATTTCACAAACATTGGCACATTCTAAAATCCGATGAAAGTATCGGTAATGTGTTTTCGGACCCTCCCTTGGTCTTATTCTCACTGGGCAGAAATCTCAGAGACCGACTGGTAAACTCTGATTTACCACCCCAAAATATCTCCGCACAACTTCTATTTGCACCTCTACCGGATGGGAACTACAAGTGTAATGGCTGTGCTCAATGCAATGGCACTTACAAATGTAGATCCTTCAAACGCCCCTAAACAGGGAAACAAATGCCAATCAAAGGTGTTAGTTATCACGTGCTCCACTAAGGCAGTTATTTATCTTATAAATTGTCCTTGTGGTAAAAAGTATGTGGGTAAAGCGAAGCACAAATTAAAAGTATGAATCTCGGAGCGTCGTAGCATCATTAGGTGCAAAAACACAATGTACCCAAATGCGGCCCACTTTTTGGAAGCGAACCACTCGACTTCGTTCCTATGTTATATCGGCATCGAACACGTCACCCTCCATAGGAGAGGAGGTGACCTCGACAATTTATTGTTAAAACGAGAGGCTGCCTGGATCTTTAATTTAAAGACTCTTGCTCCCTTCGGTCTCTACGTAGACTTTGATCTGAAGCCATTCTTGTGATTCTTGTGATTTAAAAAAAAAATCTTTGTAAATATCTGTAGGCCTATGTAGCCAAACTGTATCTATGATCGTATGCTATTCATTCATGTTTTTTGTATGTTTTATTTATATCTGTACATGTTCAAACTAGTGACCCGCAGTGTTCGTCATTATATCCTGATGAAGACAGTTTGTCTGTAGAAACGTTGGTTATTAGGTTATTCAATTTTTGCATCTGATCTTTTAGATTGTGAGGCTCTACTTTTATTTTTCAGGTGTTCTACTCCTCCGCTAGCCAGAACCTCTCCTAAACAGGTGTTCTACTCCGCTAGCCAGAACCTCTCCTAAACAGGTGTTCTACTCCGCTAGCCAGCACCTCGCCTAAACAGGTGTTCTACTCCGCTAGCCAGCACCTCGCCTAAACAGGTGTTCTACTCCGCTAGCCAGCACCTCGCCTAAACAGGTGTTCTCCTCCGCTAGCCAGCACCTCGCCTAAACAGGTGTTCTACTCCGCTAGCCAGCACCTCGCCTAAACAGGTGTTCTACTCCGCTAGCCAGCACCTCGCCTAAACAGGTGTTCTCCTCCGCTAGCCAGCACCTCGCCTAAACAGGTGTTCTACTCCGCTAGCCAGCACCTCGCCTAAACAGGTGTTCTCCTCCGCTAGCCAGCACCTCGCCTAAACAGGTGTTCTACTCCGCTAGCCAGCACCTCGCCTAAACAGGTGTTCTACTCCGCTAGCCAGTACCTCGCCTAAACAGGTGTTCTACTCCGCTAGCCAGAACCTCTCCTAAACAGGTGTGCTACTCCGCTAGCCAGCACCTCGCCTAAACAGGTGTTCTACTCCGCTAGCCAGCACCTCGCCTAAACAGGTGTTCTACTCCTCCGCTAGCCAGAACCTCTCCTATACAGGTGTTATACTACTCCGCTAGCCAGTACCTCTCCTAAACAGGTGTGCTACTCCGCTAGCCAGAACCTCTCCTAAACAGGTGTTCTACTCCGCTAGCCAGCACCTCGCCTAAACAGGTGTTCTACTCCTCCGCTAGCCAGAACCTCTCCTAAACAGGTGTGCTACTCCGCTAGCCAGCACCTCGCCTAAACAGGTGTTCTACTCCGCTAGCCAGCACCTCGCCTAAACAGGTGTTCTACCCCGCTAGCCAGCACCTCGCCTAAACAGGTGTTCTACTCTGCTAGCCAGCACCTCTCCTAAACAGGTGTTCTACTCTGCTAGCCAGCACCTCTCCTATACAGGTGTTATACTACTCCGCTAGCCAGTACCTCGCCTAAACAGGTGTTCTACTCCGCTAGCCAGCACCTCACCTAAACAGGTGTTCTACTCCGCTAGCCAGCACCTCACCTATACAGGTGTGCGTTTCTTTTGCCTCCAGATCAATCCAGTGCTGTTAACATGGATCAGATGATGAGGCTCTGTGAGAACACTGCTATTGCTCTAACACACACACACACACACACACACACACACACACACACACACACACACACACACACACACACACACACACACACACACACACACACACACACACACACACACACACACACACACACACACACACACACACACACACACACACACACACACACACACACACACACAGGTTACTTTGCTTTTAAGTACAATAACAGCAGTTATTATAGAGATACAATTAAATGCTTCACTTTGTCAAACTAAGGCTTGCCTTATAATTGTTTGTGTAGAAACAACTGAAGCCAGAGACATAGCACGAGCAACGTAAGTGTGTCACTATGACAGGGGTCAAGCCAGTCTCATAACAGCAGTATAACAGCATCAAGCCACCATGTTGCCACTGTTTCTGGGTCTTTTAGCTGGACATTTTAGAGCAATCCGGGCAATAACAGGCTGCAGTAGTAACAAAGTAACTAATAACAGGTAGGTGAAACATCTGCCAATATGCCCTTGAGCAAGGCACTTAACCTTAATTGCTCCTGTAAGTCGCTCTGGATAAGAGTGTCTGCTAAATTACTGTCTGGTATTTTGTTTAACTACTAGAGTTCTATTTTGCCTCGTGCTAAGGCAGCGCGAGAGTTCAAACGCACGTCAGTTGGCAATTTTTGGGCATTTAAAAACTGTCCCTCTGGCATTTTCCATCCCTTGAGCCAACTTCGTCAATTTACCTATCTAACATTCGCTGAGGTGGGAGGGGAGGCAATATTTGAGATGTGTCCTTAAAAACAAGCACAAAAGTGACAATTTCATGCAGCGCAAATCGTGATATTTAAGTCCAACAAAAAGCAGGTCTTAGCGGAAACGTGGTTGGTAAAGACATGGATTTTGAGGGGCAATAGCGCAACCTATCCAGCCGTGACGCACAGTGCTCATATGCTCAGCTTGTTGTGATGGTAACCCTCATATTTAGAAACATTAAAAAAAAGAAAAATCCCCCCATTTTAGTTTAATTCGATTATAAACTAAGCATAGCTGTTCCCCTCCTGTCTACCAAGTAGCCAAGCCTATCAATAAAGAGTTTGGCTCGTGAGACTGCTTTGAAATAAATCTTAATCACCAAAGCATTATTAAAAGATCAAGTTAGGGAGCAGCAAAACAATGAGTGGACATCCCCTTTTTATCAATGTATTGAACATAATGTTTTGCTAGTTCCCGAGTGGTGCAGCGGTCTAAGGCACTGCATCTCAGTGTTTGAGGTGTCACTACAGACCCTGGTTCAATCCCAGGCTGTATCACAACAGGCCGTGATATGGATTTCAGTATGGGTGACACACAATTGGCCCAGCGTCGTACGGCTTAGGGTTTTGCCGGGGTAGGCTGTCATTTTAAATAAGAATTTGCCTGGTTAAATACATTTATTTTGGAGGTATGTAAAATCCGCTCCATGTAGGCTACATGTATATGCCCACCATGAAATGAAAGATGAGATGATGCCGTTAACCTTTCGGTGACCCTAAAAATGGCTTGTTTTCCATTTCATTTTAATAAAAACCAAGCCCGCTACCCTTAACCTACTATAGCGAAGGCTCGTTCAACAGCAATGTTTCGGGTGTCCTTTTATCCTGGCCATGCAATAGCCAAGTAGCCTATCCATAAAAGGTTTTTAAATGGTCTACTCATGAGAGTGCCTTGAAATATTTTGGAGACATTTGATGGCATGCCTTTTCGTGATTCACAATTCACATAGGCTGTATCATCACTCCTATAAATGTCTTTATTCATCGCTCTCATACATGTCTTTACAAATCGCTCCTAAAGGTGTCTTTACTCATCGCTTTACTCACCTGCATATTCAATTAGAGTGTCCCTATCCCCACTTCCAAGAAGTGCCTACACCCAGTTACCAAAGAGCAGGTTGACGTTTATTGTCATGGATCTTTCCCTGGAAGGCAGAACTGAGCGATTTCCGCTAGTTGGGCCTGCTGTACAGTCCAAATTGTCTACATTTAAAAAAATTCATGAAAACAATTTTTTTATTTTTGGTCTTAATTTAAAGTTGCAATATGTAAATTAGGCAACCTATTTCGTAACCAGGACATTTTTTCAACTAGGCGATTTCTGCATATTACACCTTTAAGGTTAGGCTTAGCAGTGTGGTTTAGGCTAGGGTTAAGGTTAGGGTTAGGCATTAGGGTTAGCAGTGTGGTTTAGGCTAGGGTTAAGGTTAGGGTTAGGCATTAGGGTTAGTAGTGTGGTTAAGGCTAGGGTTAAGGTTAGGCATTAGGGTTAGCAGTGCTGTTTAGGCTAGGGTTAAGGTGAGGTTTCAATTCAGATTTTAGGACTTTTTGGCTGTGCCAACTAGTGATCACTCTGTGTTCCCAATAAATGCCAACTTGCTACCAGATGTTCTCCTCCAAACATATTTAAATCATTCAGTCCTTTATGGCCATATCTGGATAGGCCTATATCTGGCTTACTGAGAAGTGCCTCACACACACTTTACAATACAGTTTATGGGAGCGATGCGTAAAGACATGTATGGGAGCTGTGTAAAGACATTTATAGGAGCAATGTGTGAAGACATGTATGGGAGCGATGTGTAAAGACATTTATAGGAGCGATGTGTAAAGACATTTATAGGAGCGATGTGTGAAGACATGTATGGGAGCTGTGTAAAGACATTTATAGGAGCGATGTGTAAAGACATTTATAGGAGCGATGTGTAAAGACATTTATAGGAGCGATGTGTAAAGACATGTATGGGAGCGATGTGTAAAGACATTTATAGGAGCGATGTGTAAAGACATTTATAGGAGCGATGTGTGAAGACATGTATGGGAGCTGTGTAAAGACATTTATAGGAGCGATGTGTAAAGACATTTATAGGAGCGATGTGTAAAGACATTTATAGGAGCGATGTGTGAAGACATGTATGGGAGCTGTGTAAAGACATTTATAGGAGCGATGTGTAAAGACATGTATGGGAGAGATGTGTAAAGACATGTATGGGAGAGATGTGTAAAGACATGTATGGGAGAGATGTGTAAAGACATGTATGGGAGAGATGTGTAAAGACATGTATGGGAGCGATGTGTAAAGACATGTATGGGAGCGATGTGTAAAGACATGTATGGGAGCGATGTGTAAAGACATTTATGGGAGCGATGTGTAAAGACATTTATAGGAGCGATGTGTAAAGACATTTATGGGAGCGATGTGTAAAGACATTTATGGGAGCGATGTGTGAAGACATGTATGGGAGAGATGTGTAAAGACATGTATGGGAGCGATGTGTAAAGACATGTATGGGAGAGATGTGTAAAGACATGTATGGGAGAGATGTGTAAAGACATGTATGGGAGAGATGTGTGAAGACATGTATGGGAGCGATGTGTGAAGACATTTATAGGAGCGATGTTTAAAGACATTTATAGGAGCGATGTGTGAAGACATGTATGGGAGCTGTGTAAAGACATTTATAGGAGCGATGTGTAAAGACATTTATAGGAGCGATGTGTAAAGACATGTATGGGAGAGATGTGTAAAGACATGTATGGGAGAGATGTGTAAAGACATGTATGGGAGCGATGTGTAAAGACATGTATGGGAGAGATGTGTAAAGACATGTATGGGAGAGATGTGTAAAGACATGTATGGGAGCGATGTGTAAAGACATGTATGGGAGCGATGTGTAAAGACATGTATGGGAGCGATGTGTAAAGACATTTATGGGAGCGATGTGTAAAGACATTTATATGAGCGATGTGTAAAGACATTTATGGGAGCGATGTGTAAAGACATTTATAGGAGCGATGTGTAAAGACATTTATGGGAGCGATGTGTAAATACATTTATAGGAGCGATGTGTAAAGACATTTATAGGAGCGATGTGTAAAGACATTTATGGGAGCGATGTGTGAAGACATGTAGGGGCCTATACTCGTTGAAGCCAATTACAACAATATTGACCGCCAACACTCCAAACATATTTAGCAAAAAACTGGATGTATTTTACTGTTGCTATTATTCTGTACACTAGCCCAGGGGTCTCCAACAGGTTGATCCAACAGGCTCATAGCCCACCTATGAGTAGCTCACCAAACAATTCTGAAAGTACATGCAATTGTCACGTGTTCCACCGCAAACTGTCATTAACAAATTTCACAGGTTTCAGACACTGCAAGCTCCCAGCTACTATCTAATCAACACAACATTGACATTATCCCACCCCTGGTTAAACACTATTGCCTTACAAAGCCCAACCTGACACAATATCTGCCAATTTATTTCCAGCAATATTGCCTGTCTGTCTGTCAGTGTGGTGCACGTATGTCTATCACTCTGTGTAGCCAGTTGATCTTCGGAAATACTTTCCCCAAATTAAATGTTACCTGCGAAGTAAGCTTACCTGGCAGAAATACATCATGAGTAATTGTATCATTTGTATCTATTATTTGTTATTAGTAAACTTTGCCATGAAAAGAGCAGCAGCATTAGTCTTCAGAACTATTGCTAGACCGACACATTCCTAAACACATTCCTAAACACATTCCTAAACACATTCCTAAACACATTCCTCACTTGCTAGATGTGCAATTAAACGGCCAGATGCACAATTAAAAGGGAATTACACAAAAAAAAATCTAAATGTGTTATTCATTTTCTTCCAGACCTAAAAAATATAGTATTCCGATGTGATTTAAGCATTGCTATGGACTCAGAACATCCAATTGTGTTGTTTCCCTATGAACAATTGTAATTGTAATTTTGAGAATTAAAAACTTAACAAAATTGAAAACGAGGAAAAATAACACAGAGAGAACATAATTTGGAACAACATAAAACTGAAATTGGGTAAAAAAAATCACAGATTATATAGGACCCCCTTAAAATGGTTTATTATACATTATTTTACCATGTATATTGGCAGAAAGATAGTGTACAAAACAAAGTAGTGCACTAAGGACCTGGGGCCGGATTCACAAAACCTTCTTAAGAAGAAATGTCTTCTTAGTTAGGGCTAGGCGTCCCGCTAGTGTTAGGGCTAGGCGTCCCGCTAGTGTTAGGGCTAGGCGTCCCGCTAGTGTTAGGGCTAGGCGTCCCGCTAGTGTTAGGGCTAGGCGTCCCGCTAGTGTTAGGGATAGGCGTTCCGCTAGTGTTAGGACTAGGCGTCCCGCTAGTGTTAGGACTAGGCGTCCCGCTAGTGTTAGGGCTAGGCGTCCCTCTAGTGTTAGGACTACGCGTCCCGCTAGTGTTAGGACTACGCGTCCCGCTAGTGTTAGGGCTAGGCGTCCCGCTAGTGTTAGGACTAGGCGTCCCGCTAGTGTTAGGACTAGGCGTCCCGCTAGAGTTAGGGATAGGCGTCCCGCTAGTGTTAGGGCTGAGCGTCCCGCTAGTGTTAGGGCTAGGCGTCCCGCTAGTGTTAGGACTACGCGTCCCGCTAGTGTTAGGGCTAGGCGTCCCGCTAGTGTTAGGGCTAGGCGTCCCTCTAGTGTTAGGACTACGCGTCCCGCTAGTGTTAGGACTACGCGTCCCGCTAGTGTTAGGGCTAGGCGTCCCGCTAGTGTTAGGGCTAGGCGTCCCGCTAGTGTTAGGGCTAGGCGTCCCGCTAGTGTTAGGGCTAGGCGTCCCGCTAGAGTTAGGGATAGGCGTCCCGCTAGTGTTAGGGCTGAGCGTCCCGCTAGTGTTAGGGCTAGGCGTCCCGCTAGTGTTAGGACTAGGCGTCCCGCTAGTGTTAGGGCTAGGCGTCCCGCTAGTGTTAGGGCTAGGCGTCCCGCTAGTGTTAGGGCTAGGCGTCCCGCTAGTGTTAGGGCTAGGCGTCCCGCTAGTGTTAGGACTAGGCGTCCCGCTAGTGTTAGGGCTAGGCGTCCCACTAGTGTTAGGGCTAGGCGTCCCGCTAGTGTTAGGACTACGCGTCCCGCTAGTGTTAGGGCTAGGCGTCCCGCTAGTGTTAGGACTAGGCGTCCCGCTAGTGTTAGGGATAGGCGTCCCGCTAGTGTTAGGGCTGGGCGTCCCGCTAGTGTTAGGGCTAGGCGTCCCGCTAGTGTTAGGACTACGCGTCACGCTAGTGTTAGGGCTAGGCGTCCCGCTAGTGTTAGGGCTAGGCGTCCCTCTAGTGTTAGGACTACGCGTCCCGCTAGTGTTAGGACTACGCGTCCCGCTAGTGTTAGGGCTAGGCGTCCCGCTAGTGTTAGGGCTAGGCGTCCCGCTAGTGTTAGGACTAGGCGTCCCGCTAGTGTTAGGGCTAGGCGTCCCGCTAGTGTTAGGGCTAGGCGTCCCGCTAGTGTTAGGGCTAGGCGTCCCGCTAGTGTTAGGGCTAGGCGTCCCGCTAGTGTTAGGACTAGGCGTCCCGCTAGTGTTAGGGCTAGGCGTCCCGCTAGTGGGACAACTTCCGGTGAAACTGGAGTGCGCGCAATTCAAATATAATAATCCAAAAAATGATGGATATTAAACATGTAGGTACATACAAGTGTCTTATATCGGTTGAAAGCTTAAAGTCTTGTTAATCTAACTGCACTGTCTGATCTACAGGAGCCATTACAGCGAAAGCATGCCATGCGATTGTTTGAGGACGGCGCCACACATCAAAATATCTTTCCACCGGCACAGGTTCCATAAATTCACAAATAGCGATTAAATATTCACTTACTTTTTGAAAATCTCCCTCTTATTTGTCATCCAAAAGTTCCCAGCTATAACATGTAGTGTCGTTTTGTTAGATAAAATACTTCTTTATATCCCAAAAAGTCTGATAAGTTGGCGCCATCAATTTGAGTAATCCACTCGTTCAACATGCAGAGAAAGGAATCCAAAAATCTACCGCTAAACTTTTTTAAAACAAGTCAAAATACATTTCTATTGACTCCTCAGATACCTTAAATTGTAATCAAACTATAATATTTCATACGGAAGAAGTATGTTCAATAGGAAACCGATATTAGCAGGTGCGTCGTCTTCATCGCGTACCCAAACACAAATTTCCAAGACTGTGTCCCTGTACTAAAACTGATATTCCTTCTTCGTTTTGAAGCCTGATACCTTGAACATAGACTGCTGACACCCTGTGGAAGCCATAGGAATTGCATCCTGGGAGCTGGAATTAGTTATTTCCCTATACTTTCCATTGTAAGAGCATGGGCTCTCAAAAAAAAAAGAATTCCTGTTGGTTTTTCTTTGGAGTTACTCCTACCATATATATTGTGTTATAGTCTCCTACATTATTTTAACATTTCCACAATCTTCAAAGTGCTTTCTTTCAAATGGTACCAATTATATGCATATCCTGGCTTCAGGGCCTGAGCAACAGGCAGTTTACTTTGACACGTCAGTCAGGTGGAAATTGAGAAAAAGTGGACCCTAGCCCCTTCTTAACTGCCATTTTTTCCCTTAACTATAGACTTAAGAAGAAAGTTAAGCAAAGTTGCTATTCCTCAAAAAGGTTATTGGAACATTTCTTGCGCTATTTCTTATGTTTCTCCTTTAAGCAAACAAGTAAAGAAGAATTTAGAGGCTGTGTCACAACCGGCTGTGATTGGGAGTCCCAAGTGTCGTAAGAGTTTGGCAGGTTTAGGCCGTCATTGTAAATAAGAGTTTGGCAGGTTTAGGCCGTCATTGTAAATAAGAGTTTGGCAGGTTTAGGCCGTCATTGTAAATAAGAGTTTGGCAGGTTTAGGCCGTCATTGTAAATAAGAGTTTGGCAGGTTTAGGCCGTCATTGTAAATAAGAGTTTGGCAGGTTTAGGCCGTCATTGTAAATAAGAGTTTGGCAGGTTTAGGACGTCATTGTAAATAAGAGTTTGGCAGGTTTAGGCCGTCATTGTAAATAAGAGTTTGTTTTCAACTGTCTTGCCTAGTTAATTAAAGGTTAAAAAAAGTAGTAGCTTCTAACATGTTTCATTTTTTAAAATCTTTTTAAAAATCTTTTTAAAATCATATCTCATGCTAGAAAATGCTGAAGACTCCTACTCTAGCCTATGTTATTCAGTAAATGGTATCAATCTACAATTGACTAGGATCGGAATATTCTGTGCCCCCCAGCCGAGTTGGAATAGATGACAATCCAAAGACTGTCGGTAACCTACAGAACTTGAGACAACCACATGTAGTATTAAGCCATGGAACACGTTGATTTGCCAGTGAATGGTCAAGCCCTCGTCACACCTATAACTCATTTTTTTTCATCAAAACCCATCCCTTTCAGCCACTACCAGCTACTGCGCCCATAATTCCCGCAGTGAAAATATTCAAAATATTTCTGACACAACCCAAGACCTATAGCACTAGCGACAGCGCTATTTACCATTAAAATGGATCCCCAAAGCTTCATGGCATAATATGCAGAAGCCATCGCGCACATGTTAGTTCAAATGGACATTACTTCTGACATTATCTCCGTTCAATGAACATGACCTAACTTTGACCTGCTACCACTTTAGTGAAGGGCTTGTTTTTAAAGTTGTTCATCTACAGTCAAACGCTAATAACTCCAGAAAATGACACATTCAAACCACATGTCCAACAGTGGCCCTCCTGACCCATTTTACAGTGTGGCAAGCAGATGTAGAGTTGTCTTGTTTTGCTGGGAATGATGGTGCCGGAGAATGTGTCAGCGTGTTTGTTTTGGAAATGTGCGTGAGTGAGTTTGAATGGGACTTCAGAGAGAATATGCACTGTGTGTGTGTGTGTGTGTGTGTGTGTGTGTGTGTGTGTGTGTGTGTGTGTGTGTGTGTGTGTGTGTGTGTGTGTGTGTGTGTGTGTGTGTGTGTGTGTGTGTGTGTGTGTGTGTGTGTGTGTGTGTGTGTGTGTGTGTGTGTGTGTGTGTGTGTGTGTGCATAGCGTGTAGAGTGTGTGTAGCATTTAACGTGTAGAGTGTGTGTGCATAGCGTTTAGCGTGTAGAGTGTGTGTGTACATTGTGTGTGTGCGTTGGCTCCTCTGATACCTTTAACCTTGATTCGTGTTGAAAGCAGGTCTGGTTCTGTGCACTCAGTAGTGGAGGCTGCAAAACGGTTCCATTTGGAGGGTGACTCAGGAACGCGAGCCTGTCCGCTTGCTGGTTTTGTTCATCTGTAAATATAATCTCTCTGCAGTTTAAATTCAGCCCCATGGCAGACATTTAAGTAGGGGAAAAGTGCTTTCCGGTTGATCAAAGTCAATGACTGAGTAGAACCGATCCACAGGTAAGCAAATTGTATTTTGCACTGTACTTTTGTTGGCACGATTTCACTAGTCCCCTCCCTCTCTTCTTATATAAAAAAGCCACTGCTAGCACTGGCACATTGCAGGGAGAATTTTTTGTTTCCATCTTTCTTCTATTTAGGTGAAATGAGATGAAAGGTGCACAGTGCCATCTAGGAAATGAGAGCATGAACATGCAAGTAAAACCACAATTTATTGGCTCATTATGTTTCCTAGGTTCCCCGGTTGACAAAAATAATATTTGGTATTCTATTACGCATAACTGATCTGTATAAAGGTTTCAAAAACTTCAGCTTAAGTAACACAACCTATGGGGGGAGGGATGGAGGAAGTGAGATTGAGAGAGGGAGGGGTGGAGGGAGTAAGAGGGAGAGAGGGAGCGGTGGAGGGAGTGAGAGTGAGAAAGGGATGGAGGGTGAGAGAGAGAGAGAGAGAGAGAGAGAGAGAGAGAGAGAGAGAAAGAGAAAGAGAAAGAGAAAGAGAAAGAGAAAGAGAAAGAGAAAGAGAGAGAGAGAGAGAGAGAGAGAGAGAGAGAGAGAGAGAGAGAGAGAGAGAGAGAGAGAGAGAGAGAGAGAAAAAAAAAACTGGTGACTTTATTTTTCATGAAGGCAAAGATTTCTCTCAAAGCTGTTTCTCATAAAGTCTTGTTTCTCAAAGCTGTTTCTCAAAACTGTATCTCAACGCTGTCTCTCATGAAGTCTTGATTCTCAAATCTGGTTCCTCAAAAAGACTTGTTAATCAAAAAGTCTTGATTCTCACCAGAATAACTGGTCAAGAAGAAGTGACACCAGAGAGTTGTCTAGGGTGGGTGGCGAATCGCACAGGACCATCTCAGGCAGGGTTTTGTGTGTGTGTGTGTTTTAGGAGCTGGGAGGGGTGATGGGTGACAGGGAGGGGCCCAGGGTGAAGTCAGTACTTTGAGAACATACCAGCCAGTCTAGCACAGGACCCCTCACTGGAAGGAATTAGTCAGACATGCTGCTGAGCATAAAAACAGCTATTTTTACATTTTGTTCATTATTCGGATAAGCATCCTGGAGAATATCTTAAGATCTTGTGATACATTTGTTTTTGATCATGTGATACTTTTGTGATCATTGTAGAGGTTTATTCGGAATGTGTAATCCCTTAGATTCATGGCATTTTCACATTCATAAGGTTCATACAGAATTAATTCACCCATTACTGTATAACATCCATTATGTTTCACAAAATGTGTCTGAGTAGTTTACTACGGTAACCAACACAATGTTCTATGCCACATTAAACTAACAGAACATGTAGCAGAGTTGGATGACTGCTGGACATGTAGAGTTGGATGACTGCTGGACATGTAGCAGAGTTGGATGCCTGCTGGACATGTAGCAGAGTTGGATGACTGCTGGACATGTAGCAGAGTTGGATGACTGCTGAACATGTAGAGTTGGATGACTGCTGGACATGTAGCAGAGTTGGATGACTGCTGGACATGTAGCAGAGTTGGATGACTGCTGGACATGTAGAGTTGGATGACTGCTGGACATGTAGCAGAGTTGGATGACTGCTGGACATGTAGCAGAGTTGGATGACTGCTGGACATGTAGAGTTGGATGACTGCTGGACATACAGAGTTGGATGACTGCTGGACATGTAGCAGAGTTGGATGACTGCTGGACATGTAGAGTTGGATGACTGCTGGACATGTAGAGTTGGATGACTGCTGGACATACAGAGTTGGATGACTGCTGGACATGTAGAGTTGGATGACTGCTGGACATGTAGAGTTGGATGACTGCTGGACATGTAGAGTTGGATGACTGCTGGACATGTAGAGTTGGATGACTGCTGGACATACAGAGTTGGATGACTGCTGGACATGTAGAGTTGGATGACTGCTGGACATGTAGAGTTGGATGACTGCTGGACATGTAGAGTTGTATGACTGCTGGACATGTAGCAGCGTTGGATGACTGCTGGACATGTAGCAGAGTTGGATGACTGCTGAACATGTAGAGTTGGATGACTGCTGGACATGTAGCAGAGTTGGATGACTGCTGGACATACAGAGTTGGATGACTGCTGGACATGCAGAGATGGATGACTGCTGGACATGTAGCAGAGATGGATGACTGCTGGACATGTAGAGTTGGATGACTGCTGGACATGTAGAGTTGGATGACTGCTGGACATGTAGAGTTGGATGACTGCTGGACATGTAGTAGAGTTGGATGACTGCTGGACATGTAGCAGAGTTGGATGACTGCTGGACATGTAGCAGAGTTGGATGACTGCTGGACATGCAGAGTTGGAGTCTAAATTATTATAGGCTGTCTTGTTGACATTTTTCACATCTGTGAAGAGAAAAGAGAGTAGGCGTAACAACTTCCGAAGCTGGAAGCTAAGTATTTTAGCATAGCAAGGAACGTCCCTCATCTTTAGTAAGTGTAGTGTGATGACCACCCAAGTTCGATTCCCACTCAAAATCACAACACAGATACTTCTACTGGCCAAAAGTGAGCCTATGATAATTTAACCTTTTACTGCAGTGGGCTAAATCAGGGTCACACAGAGTGATTCTCTTCTTAAACAAAGGTCATCTATTTTGAAACAAAAGTGAACACCCCACACACATGGTTATGGAATAATAAAAAAAGATACAGAGTTGAAATGTATTCAGTTTTGAGTTTGCATCCCAATATTACACTGTATATATATCACAGAAGCCTCAAATAAAGCAAAACCGTTTGACCAACAAAAAAAACAGATTTTTTCATTAAAAAAAAAGATAGTTTATTAATTATGTAAATGATGAATAACATTCCACCCATGAGGCCACTAGTGGGCGATTTCGTCATTTGACTGCAGGAAAGGGCTACATGTTTGACCTCTTCTTTTTTTGAGAGAGAGCAAGAGAGGTATAAAAACATCTGTGTAGTTTAATATGACTAGGAATAATAAGAGTAATCATATTTAATAACTTAAATAAATCATGCAATACCATGAGTTGAACAGAATGTTTTTGAGTGGTTCCCAGAGCCCATTGACATACAATGCTTTCCTAATATGGACACCATATTCATGTGCTGATGTTACACATGTCCCATACAGATCATAATTTGATCGCTGTTTTGTTGCTGAGTGTATTCAATGGCTAAAGGCTTCAAAAGTTTGTCATTTCCATTTTAAAATGTCAGACTTGATTTGCCCTAACAAAAAATGTAACAACCCCTACAATAGAATTCACATAATAATTCACATTTCCTGTTGCTGCAGGATTATTTTCAAGCTATAGCAAACTGGCTCAAATTAAGATCTTACATCTGTAGGTGACCTATTCTTTCATAATGTACAGTCATTGATAAAAACCAGCAAGGAGGGTTATCTGCATCTAACTTTCTCACTCATCATTATTCATGATTTATTTAGAGTCACAAGCTTGATGTAGTCACTGCGTGCTATAAATAAACCAAATACTTAACTTTTTACTACTTTAATACTTAGTCCCCCCATTTTAGGATTATGTACAAAGAGTGGTGTAAATTCTAAACGGTTCACCCGATGTGAATGAAAATACCCTCAAATTAAAGCTGACAGTCTGAACTTTAACCCCGTAGTCATTGTATCATTTCAAAATAACAACAAAAATAGTCACTGTCAGAGCTTACTGTATATCACTGACAGGAAATAGTAGAGAGTTCACCTAATCAGGAGGACACGCTGGTGTCATCTGAACAATGTCTAATATACTGTAAAATTGAAATCACCAACTTTCATTCTTTCTCCTCCCTGAATGAAAACATTGGTAATGTATTCCCTGGTGAGTTGGAAGGACTGAGAACAGCATGATCTAACACAGCCACGAAGCGCAGCCTCTCATGGTCAACTCCGACTGAGGGAGAAAAAAGCATGAAAGAACGAGGAGGGACGAAGAAGAAGAAAAAAAGAATGAAGAAAAAGAAAATACATTTCAGCTCCACACTGTCATGTATTCTCACTGACATCATCATTGTAAAATTAGGAACCTGGTTTCTTCTTTCCTGCAGATGTGGAAGCTTGAAATTGCATTCCGTGGGCCTGTGCCACATTTCATCAGCGTTTTTTCCCCTTCCAAAAAGGGGCTTGGCCGCATGTGGTCCTGACCCCCCTCTTCCAACCCCTCTAACCCTATCCCTCACTGCTTGGGACCCCCAGCACTCTTTCTCTCTCCCTCTCCTGCCCAGCCTGCTATCCGGTATCCAGAGTAAGGGCTACCTAATCCCAGGCAGTCCCCCGGCAAGGCCCACACCTGTGGCTGATTGAATCCTTCTGGAGTACAAAGGGCCTAATTTATGGCCTTAGAGGAGCTCCGGGCCCAGGCCACAGCTGCGCGCAGCCAGGAAAGGGAAGTTGTTCATCACGCCGCGTGTATTTCACCAGCAATGGTCACCACGTAGATACGTTTCCGCGTGGTCCAGCCCCTATCACTTCACTTTGGCTGACAGGTGGGTGGCAAGATGGCCACTTTCAATGTCATTAGGTTAGAGCAGGGGTCTCCATCCTTTATTAGCATGAGAGCTACCCTTAAACTGTCGAGAGCTACTTTTACTAACAAAAAAATGCTAGCTTTTAAATAGGCACATTCTCCTCTCCCCTGAATTCTTCACCGGGTCGTTGCTGCGAAAGAGATGTGTTTTCTGTCAATTTACCTGGTAAAATAATGGTTAATCAACAACTCTTAGGGGTGGGGGGGGCCCTATAAAATCTATACTAAGCAAAAATCTAAACAAAACATGTAAAGGGTTGGTCCCATGTTTCATGAGGTGAAATAAAAGATCCCAGAAATGATACATAAGCACAAAGAGCTTATTTCTCTCAAATTTTGGGCACAAATTTGTTTACATACCTGTTAGTGAGCATTTCTCCTTTGTCACGATAATCCATCCAACTGACAGATGTGGCATATCAAGAAGCTGATTAAACAGCATGATCATTACACAGGTGCACCTTGTGCGGGGGACAATAAAAGGCCACTCTAAAATGTGCAGTTTTGTCAAACAACACAATGTCACAGATGTCCCAAGTTTTGAGGGAGCGTACAATTGGCATGCTGACTTCAAGGATGTCCACCAAAGATGTTGTCAGAGAATTGAATGTTCATTTCTCCACCATAAGCCACATTCAGCGTCATTTTACAGAATTTGGCAATACGTCCAAAGGCGTCACAACCGCAGACCATGTGTATGGCGTCAAGTGGGCGAGCTATTCCATGTTGTGAACAGAAGCACCCCATGGTGAAGGTGTTGTCATTGTATTGGCAGGAATAAGCTATGGACAACGAACACAGTTGCATTTTATTGATGGCAGTTTCAATGCACAGAGATACCGTGAAGAGATCCTGAGGCCCATTGTGGTGCCATTCATCCACCACCATCACCTCATGTTTCAGCATGATAATGCTCGGCCCCATGTTCGCAAGGATCTGTACACAAGTCCTGGAAGCTGAAAATGTCCCAGTTCTTCCACGGCCAGCATACTCACCAGACATGTCACCCATTGAGCATGTTTGGGATGCTCTGTATCTATGTGTCGTCAGCGTGTTCCAGTTCCTGCCAATATCCAGCAACTTCACACATCCATTGAAGAGGAGTGGGACAACATTTCACAGGCCACAATCAACAGCCTGATCAACTCTGTATGCGAATGAGATGTGTAGCACTGCATGAGGCAAATGGTCACACCAGATACTGACTGGTTTTCTGATCCATGCCCCTACCCTTTTGATAAGGTATCTGTGACCAACAGATGCAAATCTGTATTCCCAGTCATGTGAAATCCATAGATTAGGGCTTAATGAATTTATTTCAATTCACTCATTTCCTTATATGAGCTGTAACTCAGTCAAATACTTTTGTTCAGTATATTGATTGTTTCCCAAATTACGTTTTCTCTGTTTAATCTTTCCTTTATCCCTCTCTTTTTTTACAATTTTTTTCCCCTTTCAAAATTACAATTACTCATAAAGAAACAACAAACTAGGATGTTCAGACTCCATGTCAATTCATAAATCAAATCAGAAGGCCATTTTTGAGGGGTGGAATAAAACCTAACAAGTTCAACATTTTTGGTGTAATTCCTCTTTAATTGTGCACCTACTGAGCAATGAATGTATTTGGCTAGCAATGTTTTGTTCTGTACTGCACATCATGGCAGAGTTTGCGAAACAAATGTGCACCCGATTGATACAAATAATCATGATATCGTTCTGTCAGGTAGGCCTACTTTGCAGTTAACATTTAATTGAGAGGGTTTTGGGGAAAGCCTTTGTCTACCCACATGACGGTTTTCATTAGCATTGCTAACTGGTTACACAAAGTGATAGACGCGTGCACCACACAGCAATATCGCAATATCGCTTAAAACTAATTCACTGATATTATGTTAAGCTTGGCTTTTTAAGCCAACATTACCCCAACAGCGGTGGGATAAGTTCAATGTAGCTTTGATTGAAAAGTAGCCGGGAGCTTACAGTGTCTAAAAATAATGAGATTTCTTTGACAGTTTGCAGTGGAACATGTGATGTACTTTCAGAATTGTTTGGCGAGCTACTCATAGCCTGCAAGCTACTAGGAAATATCTACCTGTTGGACAGCCCTGAACTCATAGCCTGCAAGCTACTGGGCGCTATCTAGCTGTTGGACAGCCCTGGACTCATAGCCTGCAAGCTACTGGGAGCTATCTAGCTGTTGGACAGCCCTGGACTCATAGCCTGCAAGCTACTAGGAGATATCTACCTGTTGGACAGCCCTGAACTCATAGCCTGCAAGCTACTGGGCGTTATCTAGCTGTTGGACAGCCCTGAACTCATAGCCTGCAAGCTACTGGGCGCTATCTACCTGTTGGACAGCTCTGAACTCATAGCCTGCAAGCTACTGGGCGTTATCTAGCTGTTGGACAGCCCTGAACTCATAGCCTGCAAGCTACTAGGAGATATCTACCTTTTGGACAGCCCTGAACTCATAGCCTGCAAGCTACTGGGAGCTATCTAGCTGTTGGACAGCCCTAAACTCATAGCCTGCAAGCTACTAGGAGATATCTACCTGTTAGACAGCCCTGAACTCATAGCCTGCAAGCTACTGGGAGCTATCTAGTTGTTGGACAGCCCTGAACTCATAGCCTGCAAGCTACTGGGAGCTATCTAGCTGTTGGACAGCCCTAAACTCATAGCCTGCAAGCTACTAGGAGATATCTACCTGTTGGACAGCCCTGAACTCATAGCCTGCAAGCTATTGGGAGCAATCTAGTTGTTGGACATCCCTGGGTTAGATGGTAAATATTTATATCCCCTTAGCGGTTCATCACGTAAGCATGATGGGTTGGCCCTGGGCTAGAGGTTGCAGGCGAGTGAGAGGTAGAGGTTGTAGGGTAGGGTTGGTAGCTTTAGAGTAGTGGGTGAAATCTATAGACAATTATGAAGGACTATTCTTTGTATGCGTCCCGTAATGGCGACTGTTTGTGTAACCGATGTGAAATGGCTAGCTAGTTAGCGGGTGGTGGGCGCTAATAGCATTTCAGTCGGTAATGTCACTCGCTCTGAGACCTAGAAGTGGTTGTTCCCCTTTTGTGGCGCGATTGGTAACGATGCTTCGTGGGTGTCAGTTGTTGTTGTGTGTCGCTGGTTTGAGCCCAGGTTGGGGCGAGGAGAGGGACGGAAGCAATACTGTTACATTGGCACGTCTGGTGATACAGTCACAATGTTATTTTACTACTGAGTTTAGTCAATTGTTTACATATTAGGTTACAACTAAATCATGAATTGCAACATTTTACATTAACTAACACTTTATACTAGAGTAACTACAGGGGAATAACCTTCCTGGATATCAATTATTTCTTTCTAGTCTGGGAAAAAAGGTTGACATGTTGAGCTCTTCTGCATATGTTATATGCTTGGAGCAGAAGTTTACCGGAACCAATCCATTTGGTCAGGCCCTTTTTAAAATCCATTTCCTATCGGCATGTCGCGAAGACAAAACACATCTCCTGTGCAGACTTGGGAGTGAGGCTACACTTGTGTTACACTTGTATAGGTTAATGAATACTTCCAATGTATTCAAAGCATTTTCTTATGAAAAGCTATGCTGATATATTTATATCTGTACGATTCTGTGCATTGTAAATGATTGCATATAGGCCTACATGTTTTTGCTGTAGAAATATGTATTCGCCCATTAGGTGCAGTATTTATCTGAGATAACAGATGAACAATAACCAGGACAGTTGACACATCAAATGTAATTGTACAATTACACATATACAGATACAATACAATAAAGTTTTTCAATTCATGTCAATATCATCTGATGTATTGAGCGGATGTGGGTCGATTAGTTTCTCTTCCTGCTATAAAATCAGTTTGTCATAGCTCATAAATCCTTGGGCATACAGATTTAGATTCAATCGAACTCATCCTTCTGAGACAGCCGTCAAGGAAAGGCAACGTCGTTGGACCTTTCGGAATATCAGCCAGATCCTCTAAAGGGAATATAGTCACACCGATGACAATGTTAAATGTTAGTATCATTCACAACACTGTAAAGGGGACCTGTCACAGTGTCATATGGAGAAACGGTTTAGAGACTGTAAAGACTGATGTCTGTCGATGATTTATACTTCGTACTATACTTGCGTGGCTCATACTGTACTTTTGTACAGTGAGAAGAAGGCGATTTGAAAATAATTTGAATAAAATGCACTGCACATAATGTAATCGGCAGCTGTAGTATTCCAAAGTCGTTTAGGATTAAATAACTTCTGCCGAGTCCCTAACAACAGGATGTTCCTGATTTCAGGGGAAATGGAAAGAGAGTTGGTGACGTAACATCCACTTTTGGATGTTAACAAGGGGACACTCCATCCTCCACATCAAAATCAAATCAAATGTATTTATATAGCCCTTCGTACATCAGCTAATATCTCGAAGTGCTGTACAGAAACCCAGCCTAAAACCCCAAACAGCAAGCATTGCAGGTGTAGAAGCACGGTAGCTAGGAAAAACTCCCTAGAAAGGCCAAAACCTAGGAAGAAACCTAGAGAGGAACCAGGCTATGAGGGGTGGCCAGTCCTCTTCTGGCTGTGCCGGGTGGAGATTATAAAAGAACATGGCCAAGATGTTCAAATGTTCATAAATGACCAGCATGGTGAAATAATAATAATCACAGTAGTTATCGAGGGTGTAACATTTACTAGATTGGTTGAACAGTGCAGAAGAGAACCTCCCCGAAAAGTTTTTTTCCTTTTCTCGTCAAAACCAGTATGTTGGGGGTCTAGTTTCAGCCGTTTCTTTTACGACTGCTGCACCAGGTTAAGGATTAAGCGACGTCCTGTTCTATTTTAAATGTTGTGGTTATTTAGGGGAAACCTCTGCGTGGTTTGAGGGCTGTTTTGCAGACTAATATTTTGGGCCAAAAATGTAGACATTGATATGTGGGATACAGAATGCCCTAGGTTTCAGATGACCTTGTGTTTTCCCTACAATGAACTAGATGGAGCCCCCCCCCCCCCCCCCCCCCCACACACACACACACCTATCTATTTCGGCCCCTATCTAAAGAAAAACTATTCACCCAGTTTCACTTAACCTTTGGCCCAGGCAGTCTTGATTGCTGCTTTGAGAGCCTATGTGGTCTGCCTACGGAGTTTAAGTGAAACTGCGGTGAGATACTACTGCCTCTGCTAAAGACAGGCCTGTATCAGTCCATAAACTGACCATGGCCAGTTAGCCACTGTAACTGTTAACACTCTCAGTCATCTGCAGCGAACCTTCAATGCAACCCGGCTCCGTGTGGGCGATAGCAGATGTTTGTCAGCAGCCATCCAGCAGCTTTTCCTCCTCCTGTGTTGCTCCGTTGAGTTATGTCGGGGTCTCTTGCCGGCAATAAGCTCCCAAGACACCATGCTCTTTCTCTCTCTTTCTGTTCATGTGGAACGCAGCAGACGCAGCTGGCTTGGAAGCGTCCGCGTTGTTTGCGTACCCATTTTCACATGCATGCTTTGGAGTTTTATTTGCAGATCCCTGAGCATCGCAACTATGCTCCCCAAGCCAGACCACCTGCATCAATTATAATCGCAATGGAACCTTCTGGCTCAGTGTGATCCAGATAAACACTGAATCCACAGCCATGTGAAAAACATGTTTTCAAAAATGCTGCCGTCAAAAAGAGTGTTGGTTCCAACCTCCCATGCGAAGTAACCACTCAAGCTTCATGACCTACCACGACAGCAAACTGTCTTTGATAGTATTTAGGTCAGTGGCCACAATGCCTTGGAAGTCCTTCTGCTGGTTTTCTACTCTCCCTGGTAATTAAAAAATAATGTTTACCTTTATTTAACCAGGCAAGTCAGTTAAGAAAAAAATCTTATTTTCAATGACAGCCTAGGAACAGTGGGTTAACTGCCTGTTCAGGGGCAGAACGACAGATTTGTACCTTGTCAGCTCGGGGATTCAAACTTGCAACCATTTTGGTTACTAGCCCAATGCTCTAACCACTAGGCTACCCTGCCGCCACAAATGATTACCCACTGGGAACAGACGTCAGCTCAACGTCTAGTTTTGATGTACATTTGGTTGAGTTGTCAGCTGACGTGAATTCAACCAAAAAATGTCACCATGTCATTAGATTAAAAGTTCCCTTTACGAAATTCTCTTACGTTCATTACTTTTTTCCAAATACAATCAATTTTCAACGTTGTTTCAACGTCATCACATTATACTTTGTTTGTTGAAATGACTTAGAAACAATGTTGATTCAACCTGTATTTGCAGAGAGGGTATTTTGTACTTATTCATTTATTGCGATGAAAATGGCTGTTTGAAGGTCGTCGTCAATCATAAGGCAAGGATGACAACCAACTGACGTTGTAGACTTGTAGAAGTCTACAGTTACGAAGCCAGCTAAAGGTTCCTCATTCTTTTTCATTCCTTTTTTTCCCCTTTATTAACCTTCATTGACCTATAGACAAAGGTCAAAGGACTAAGGTCAGGTCGGGTAGCAGAATGTGCTACCAGAAGAGAAAAAACCTTAAGGCAGCCACTCCAAATTTAACACGCTGGAAGGAAACCAATGCATTTTTATATTTCCCCGTTGACATTCTATGGAGACTCCTGTAGAGACTGTTATATGTCAAGACTAACGTACGTGTGTGATGTTTGAGAAAGGTCTGAACTTGAGCACACTTGGTGTTAAACCCATTGAGTGTAGAACATATGGACTTTACTACAGCAACTTGAAAATATGTATATTATAAATCTACCTTTTATTAGCTACAGCCTTGATATCTTTTGCATTACAGTTTTCGTTGAGTCTCGCTTCCCACCACAAATCCCATTTGTTCATGTTTTTGAAAAAAGTAAAGAGAAAATATTCATGTTAAATCTTACACTTTTCTTTCCACATCACTTTCCCTCCTTTGTCACAGCAGAGAAAAGTTACTGCCAAAATATGCAATTGCGGGCTCTTCCAAAACGTCACCTCCTCAAGGTTGTCGGAGCCATATAGGGGGAGGACGTCGTAATTCATCCTAAAACAACAGGAGGCTGGGGCTGTTGTTGAAACTTCATGTTTCCTCAGGTCTAGGTGCCTTTGAAGGAGTTTAGAAGAATTTGTCTCGTGTGAATTTTAGTGTAAGAAGTGTTCATAGCATTCGGGTTACATTAAAATGTACCCACAGAGATCAAAGGAATGAATCCAGCTCTTAAGGAGCCGTTTGCTCCAAAGAGAAGCCAGGCACCGAGGCACTCCACACAGTTCCTTCCCTGTGAAGAAAACGACAGAAAACTTGACACTAAAGAGGACTTGTGATTGTTCACCACATGCAAGTCTTGAAATATTCAACCAGTCTCTCCAATTACTCTCCTCCATCTTGCTCATGCGCTACAATTGGCAGAGTGGCAGTTGCTAGTCCCAGCGGTTGCAATGATATGTTTGAGGTTTGGATTTCCCAGTGGAGTCTTGGGTTACAGTGCAGCAGATACTGCCTTGGATGAGCAAAGCATGTTGGGGGGTATGAGGTCATTTATGTCCACCTAGAGCAGTCAATCTCGTCAGTGAGTAGCTGTACAAGGAGGCTGTTAATAGCATTAAAAGATGATTTACCCTGACACATGTTGAATATATTAAGCCGAGAAAATAATTATTTGAAACCATTACAACGTCTGCCATCGCATGAGTTGCCAAGAATATTGTGTTTAAGAAAGTATATGATGTTTATTTTTATATTTTTACTTTTCTCACACGTTGGAATATTATAGACCTTCATTGGCATGTAGCCTACTTAGTAATGCTCTATTTAAAGTATTTGTTTCATATTAAGCAAGTTTGGAGACTTCCTACTGATATTCACCATCTGTCAGAATGTCGTGTAAACTATCAATGATTCCTGGGAAGCTTCTTAGTGCCTGTGGTACTGTCATACCAAACAATTGGGAAGCAACAATACCGGCACATTTTTACAGCTCTGAGAAACACCCCGAAGATGTTTGGCCTTTGCCGTTCAGGAGGGGGTTGGTTATTGCAAATGTGTCATTGATTTATCATTACCTAATTTGCATTTCAAAATTAATATTGACAGCAGTATGCTCCCATAGGTTTCCACGATATACTGTGTAAAAGCGTGAACTAATTGTCACGTGAGTGGTCATGAAGGAAAGGAAACCAGGAAAGGAAACTTTTAGGACTGTGGGGATGCAGTCTAAGTTTCAACAGTAAGACTTGACTGAGCATATCCCCATCAGCCTCAATCATTTTCTCTAATTATGCCAAATTGAGCTGCTGTCAGAGGATAAAGCCATTTGGAAGAGGAACTAATATCTTTGCCCGTCAATTATTAGCTCATTGATTACAAAAATGTGGATAATTACCTGCTGGAATCAAATGTTCACTCAGACACCCGTCCCTCACACTAAATGCATACAAGATGGCCGCCCAATAGGGAGGATGGGCTCGATCATGCATGAAATGCAATGTGACAGGAACGTTGTGGAGCCTGATGTGGAGCCTGAGTGAGTAAATTGACATTTGAGAAATTAAATTGGGTGTGAGATAACAAAGTTCTCACTTGTTTCATGAAACTAGACTTTCTAGAATTCAGTGGAGGATGGTGGGAGGAGCTATAGGAGGACTGGCTCATAGTAATGTCTGGAATGAAATGAATGGAACACAAACATAGCCCATCCTCCTATAGCTCCTCCCACGAGCCTCCACTGCTAGAATCATCTTTTGCACTCGGCCCATGGCTCAAATGCATAGGAATGCGTGTTTGAGCTAAATGCCCATTCTTGGAGACAGTGTTTTAAACAACATGTGGTGCTGTTGTCAAACCAAACAAATGATGTATTCACACGTTGTGTCGTTAACATGACGAACATGTTGAAATGTATTAGAATAGGGCATTTTTACTTTAAAGATGCAATATGCAGAAATCACTCCACCTTTTCCTGGTTGCTAAAATTCTAACAGTTCGCCTAATTTCAGGTTATGTAACAAAACAAACAAGTATAGCGTAGAGAATCATTGTACCATCTAAACCGCTCTGAAATATATTTTTCCATAACTGAAAATATTGTATTTTCAGCTGTTTGGAGCTGGTATACAAAACCAAATGTAACAGCTTAGCTTTACATCCGTCCCCTCGCCCCGATCCGGGTGCGAACCAGGGACCCTCTGCACACATCAACAACAGTGACCCACGAAGCATCATTACCCATCGCTCCACAAAAGCCACGGCCCTACTTGTAGTGGGGAACCACTACTTCAAGGTCTCAAAGCGAGTGACGTAACTGATTGAAACGCTATTAGCGCGCACCACAGCTAACTAGCTAGCCATTTCACATCCGTTACACAAACATAAAATACGCAAAAACTAAACTTGGGGGTGGGGGTGGGGGGAATCTACTGGTTGACAGAGGAAAGATAACTTGATTAACATGAGTCACTGAACCTCACTCCTTAAACCACTGACTCATTTCGGGAGCTATGTTTACCTGGACAGCCATAACTTCATGGGGAGAGGAGAGTCTCTTTAGCAATCCTCCATTTTAGCTCTGGACATATCTATTTTCCTCAACCTCCTTCTCACTCCAATCAGCAAGCTCTCACCAATCAGGAGAAATAGGTCTCCTAAGTGCCAACTATGCCACCCTTGCCATCCAAGACACTCAAACTGTAATTTCTCTCCACAATTGCTACACTGACTAGAAAACTTTTGAGTTTAATGCAATTACCAGTGATAAAAATGTAATTACTATGCAGTTACTCTGTAATAGACTAACAAATCTGGTCCATTAGTACTTCTAAGCAGTGTCTGCTGCTGGTTACAGGGTTGGGGTCAATTCCATTCAAACTCCAGTCAATTCAGGGAGTACACTGACACTGTACTCTTCAATGCTTTTCAATTAGGAAAATGTGGAATTTCAATTTGGTTTACTTTCTGTATTGACTGGATTGTAAATGGAATGTACCCCTACCCTGGCTGGTATGTCTTGTCATTTCGTCAGTGACTGATTAAGACCTGCAGAGGTTTACAAACTCTCTGGACAATCAGTGATTCATTTATTAACTTGAATGCTTATGAACTACTTCATGAGGACATGCTATTGTTAGTTAGCCCTGGCCTATGGTCACAATCATTCATAGACAAACCTTGTAGTGCTGAAGTTTGGTGGAAGGGAACTTACTGTAAAAGCCAGGAAGATCTGAAAGACAAACAACTAGAGCTCATTCAAGCCAGCATTTTAACAAACACTTGACTATTAGACAATGCTTCTATCGGCATTGGAATGATCAGGTGCTGTGTGTCTCTCTAAGAGCTCGAGCTGTATCTTAATGCTGTTCACATAAGCCATGTCCTTGTAATCCCTATTACCAGAGACAGTCAGGAATCCACCAGATCGCTGCCAAGTGCAACTCAAAACATATGGATCCAACAGGACAGCCTCATAAATAAAGATATGACTACGTTTTTTTTCTCTCTTGTTGAGCTGAAAGGAGCATTGTATTGAGTTGATCTGGCATGTATCAGTGCAGTGGGCAGTGGGCACATGAGATACGTCTTGCGATTTGGGACACGATCAAGAGTCGATATCTGCTGGTCTAAAATGAAATAATGAATTGTTTTCCCGTTTACCACTTAGAGAGTGTTTGTTTGACCAATAGGTTATTTGTTACCATGGGAATCTATCTCAGCCTATAGAGTGACAGCAGACCTGAAAACACAGTGTTACTTCGAAGCATCCATAACTGTACAATAACCAGTGTATGAACAGTGCATTTGGAAAGTATTCAGACCCCTTGACTTTTTCCACATTTTGATACATTACAGCCTTCTTCTAAAATTGATTAAATTGTTGTTTTTTTCTGGTTGGGCCACTCAAGGACATCCAGAGACTTGTCCCGAAGCCACTCCTCCGTTGTCTAGGCTGTGTGCTTAGGGTCGTTGTCCAATGGGAAGGTGAACCTTCGCCAAGGTCTGAGATCCTGAGCTCTCTGGAGCAAGGATCTCTCTGTACTTTTCCCCGTTCATCATTCCCTCGATACTGACTGGTCTCCCAGTCCCTGCCGCTCACAAACATCCCCACAGCATGATACTGCCACCACCATGCTTCACCGTAGGGATGGTGCCAGGTTTTCTCCAGACATGACGCTTGGCATTCAGGCCAAAGAGTTCAATCTTGGTTTCATCAGACCAGAGAATCTTGTTTCTCATGGTCTGAGAGTCCTTTAGGTGCCTTTTTGCAAACTCCAAGCGGGCTGTCATGTGCCTTTTTACTTAGGAGTGGCTTCTGTCTGACCACTCTACCATAAAGGCCTGAGTGGTGGAGTGCTGCAGAGATGGTTGTCCTTATGAAAGGTTCTCCCATCTCCACAGAGGAACTCTGGAGCTCTGTCAGGGTGACCATTGGGTTATTGGTCACCTCCCTGACCAAAGCCCTTCTCCCCCGATTGCTCAGTTTGGCCAGGTGGTCAGCTCTAGGAAGAGTCTAGGTGGTTCCAAACTTCTTTCACTTAAGAATGATGGAGGCCACTGTGTTCTTGGAGACCTTCAGTACTGCAGACATTTTTTGGTCCCTTCCCCAGATCTGTGCCTCGAGACAATCCTGTCTCTGAGCTCAACGGACAATTCTTCGACCTCATGGCTTGGTTTTTGCTTTGACATGCCCTGTCAGCTGTGGGACCTTATATAGACAGGTGTGTGCCTTTCCAAAACAAAATAGAGGGTACTGCTTTACTTTGCATAATTGATTGTAATTGATTACACAAACAGAACCTTAAAGACACAGGCCTGTTTTAATTATGACCATTACACAGCAGTGAATATTGCAGACAAATCAGCATAATCAAGCATTTCAAGTTGAATACAATTTCTTAGGAATTTGATCCATCTGTTTTAAAGGATGCTGAACAATGCATAACCTATTGCAGAAGACAGTGTGTCCAACGAACAGTAGTAAAGCGCGTATTGATTCACTCTCCAAGGATATTCTGTCAGACATTCCTCAATAAATGTCTTAGACGAACCACGCCAATGATAAACGCTTCAGTATTCTCGTTTTCCTTGCACGTACACACACACACACACACACACACACACACACACACACACACACACACACACACACACACACACACACACACACACACACACACACACACACACACACACACACACGCACGCACGCACGCACGCACACACACACAAAGAAAGCCTTTTGAGAATTCCTTCGACTCCCACTGAATTCTGTATCATATGTTCAGCACTAGGGTTATTCATATGTATTTCTTGTGTAAAAACATGCTTTTCTCCACCCCCCCCCATGTCAAATATCACCTGATTTACCAGGACAAACAGATACAGCACATAATATATTTTATGGAAAAATTTAATTTTGCCATCAGAGTCCATGGCAAGTTTTTAGTTCGCATGAGATTGGGTGAAATGAATTGTGGTAGGTGGGGGCATTTGAGAGCCAATGGATCTATAAAGGTAAGTTGATTAGAGTGACAGACAAGGAGGTGAGACGACATCCATCCAACCTAGCTAAATGTTGTATGTGTACACATGGGTGCTAATTATTAGTGTGTGTGTGTGTGTGTGTGTGTGTGTGTGTGTGTGTGTGTGTGTGTGTGTGTGTGTGTGTGTGTGTGTGTGTGTGTGTGTGTGTGTGTGTGTGTGTGTGTGTGTGTGTGTGTGTGTGTGTGGCCGTCCCACCTTCCCTCTCCATCAACATTGCGATCCCACTTAATCATCCTCTCTGCGGATGGTCACCCTCGTTCTCGTGTAAGACAATGAGAGCGAGAGAGAGAGAGAGAGAGCGAGGAGAGAGAGAGAGAGAGAGAGAGAGAGAGAGAGAGAGAGAGAGAGAGAGAGAGAGAGAGAGCGAGAGAGAGAGCGAGAGAGAGAGCGAGCGAGAGAGCGAGAGAGAGCGAGAGAGCGAGAGAGAGAGAGAGAGAGAGAGAGAGAGAGAGAGAGAGAGAGAGAGAGAGAGAGAGAGAGAGAGAGAGAGAGAGAGAGAGAGAGAGAGCGAGAGAGAGAGAGAGAGAGAGAGAGAGAGAGAGAGAGAGAGAGAGAGAGAGAGAGAGAGAGAGAGAGAGAGAGAGAGAGAGAGCGAGAGAGCGAGAGAGCGAGAGAGCGAGAGAGCGAGAGAGAGAGAGAGAGAGAGAGAGAGAGAGAGAGAGAGAGAGAGAGAGAGAGAGAGAGAGAGAGAGAGAGAGAGCGTGGGAGGAGGCTGTTTTGGATACATTTGTTTTATGCCGGGATGCGTTGCTGCTTTGGAATGCGTTCAGTGTGAATATGGTACTCCTGGGCTCCAGCATAAACCAAGAATGTATCACTGCATAGTTGGAGCCATCAGTCATCTCTTCGGAGCCCTTGTGGTATCAAACTGTTTATGTTACCTGCTACTTATTGCATTGGCATTAGAAGTGAGTTGCAGTTCACAGAAAATAAATCACTTTGCATCCAAATTATTACATTTATTTTCAAATGGTCTAGTCCAGACAGTGGCATGCTGGATAAATAATTGAAGCTGAAACAGTGGAAGACTGGTCAAGAGTGCAATCCACAACAGTAGCAAGGATAGCCTAAACATGGGGATTCTGCACTTTGTTCATTCAGGTCAATTTATTCAGACACCACAAAATGTTCAGACCTCTGTTATTAATGACAAAATATCATGTAGTTCTACCCATATTTTATACTTACATAATGGAAAATGTGAGGTGTACAGTATGGTGGTCCTACGGTGTATAGTGGAAGATGTGAGGTGTATGGTGGTCCTACGGTGTATAGTGGAAGATGTGAGGTGTATGGTGGTCCTACGGTGTATAGTGGAAGATGTGAGGTGTATGGTGGTCCTAAGGTGTATAGTGGAAGATGTGAGGTGTATGGTGGTCCTACGGTGTATAATGGAAGATGTGAGGTGTACAGTATGGTGGTCCTAAGGTGTATAGTGGAAGATGTGAGGTGTATGGTGGTCCTAAGGTGTATAGTGGAAGATGTGAGGTGTATGGTGGTCCTCAGGTGTATAGTGGAAGATGTCTGGTGTATGGTGGTCCTCCGGTGTATAGTGGAAGATGTGAGGTGTATGGTGGTCCTAAGGTGTATAGTGGAAGATGTGAGGTGTATGGTGGTCCTAAGGTGTATAGTGGAAGATGTGAGGTGTATGGTGGTCCTAAGGTGTATAGTGGAAGATGTCTGGTGTATGGTGGTCCTACGGTGTATAGTGGAAGATGTGAGGTGTATGGTGGTCCTACGGTGTATAGTGGAAGATGTCTGGTGTATGGTGGTCCTAAGGTGTATAGTGGAAGATGTGAGGTGTATGGTGGTCCTACGGTGTATAGTGGACGATGTCTGGTGTATGGTGGTCCTAAGGTGTATAGTGGAAGATGTCTGGTGTATATGGTGGTTCTAAGGTGCAGTGTTTGAAAATGAAGTGTTGGCACTGGGCAGAATACCAAATAATCCCCACATTCTATTAATTAAAAATATTGCTTACTAAAACCTGGGTCCATTGAGAATTGAATAATGTAAACTGATAATCTACAGTTAATCAAATCTGTGTTGTTCCTGAGATGTTGTTGATTTCCCATAAAGCTTGATCCCCAACCAGAGTGGGTACTGTTGGACGGATATTAATGGTGCAGTATACAGAGTAGAGCTCTGCTACCCGGCCAGAGCACGACATTATACATCGGGTTAGAGCCGGACAGGGCCAGTTTTCTCATCAATACCTAGTGTACAGGTAAGGCCTGTTTTCTCATCAATACCTAGTGTACAGGTAGGGCCTGTTTTCTAATCAATAACTAGTGTACAGGTAGGGCCTGTTTTCTAATCAATAACTAGTGTACAGGTAGGGCCTGTTTTCTAATCAATAACTAGTGTACAGGTAGGGCCTGTTTTCTAATCAATAACTAGTGTACAGGTAGGGCCTGTTTTCTAATCAATACCTAGTGGACAGGTAGGGCCTGTTTTCTAATCAATAACTAGTGTACAGGTAGGGCCTGTTTTCTCATCAATAACTAGTGTACAGGTAGGGCCTGTTTTCTAATCAATAACTAGTGTACAGGTAGGGCCTGTTTTCTAATCAATAACTAGTGTACAGGTAGGGCCTGTTTTCTAATCAATACCTAGTGTACAGGTAGGGCCTGTTTTCTCATCAATAACTAGTGTACAGGTAGGGCCTGTTTTCTAATCAATAACTAGTGTACAGGTAGGTCCTGTTTTCTAATCAATACCTAGTGTACAGGTAGGGCCTGTTTTCTAATCAATACCTAGTGTACAGGTAGGGCCTGTTTTCTAATCAATACCTAGTGTACAGGTAGGGCCTGTTTTCTAATCAATACCTAGTGTACAGGTAGGGCCTGTTTTCTCATCAATACCTAGTGTACAGGTAGGGCCTGTTTTCTAATCAATAACTAGTGTACAGGTAGGGCCTGTTTTCTCATCAATAACTAGTGTACAGGTAGGGCCTGTTTTCTAATCAATAACTAGTGTACAGGTAAGGCCTGTTTTCTAATCAATAACTAGTGTACAGTTAGGGCCTGTTTTCTCATCAATAACTAGTGTACAGGTAAGGCCTGTTTTCTAATCAATAACTAGTGTACAGGTAGGACCTGTTTTCTCATCAATAACTAGTGTACAGGTAGGGCCTGTTTTCTAATCAATAACTAGTGTACAGGTAGGGCCTGTTTTCTAATCAATAACTAGTGTACAGGTAGGGCCTGTTTTCTCATCAATAACTAGTGTACAGGTAGGGCCTGTTTTCTAATCAATAACTAGAGTAAAGGTAGGTCCTGTTTTCTCATCAATAACTAGAGTACAGGTAGGGCCTGTTTTCTCATCAATAACTATAGTACAGGTAGGGCCTGTTTTCTAATCAATAACTAGTGTACAGGTAGGGCCTGTTTTCTCATCAATAACTAGAGTACAGGTAGGGCCTGTTTTCTAATCAATAACTAGTGTACAGGTAGGGCCTGTTTTCTAATCAATACCTAGTGTACAGGTAGGGCCTGTTTTCTAATCAATAACTAGAGTACAGGTAGGGCCTGTTTTCTCATCAATAACTAGAGTACAGGTAGGGCCTGTTTTCTAATCAATAACTAGAGTACAGGTAGGGCCTGTTTTCTAATCAATAACTAGTGTACAGGTAGGGCCTGTTTTCTAATCAATACCTAGTGTACAGGTAGGGCCTGTTTTCTCATCAATAACTAGAGTACAGGTAGGGCCTGTTTTCTAATCAATACCTAGTGTACAGGTAGGGCCTGTTTTCTAATCAATAACTAGTGTACAGGTAGGGCCTGTTTTCTAATCAATACCTAGTGTACAGGTAGGGCCTGTTTTCTAATCAATAACTAGTGTACAGGTAGGGCCTGTTTTCTCATCAATAACTAGTGTACAGGTAGGGCCTGTTTTCTCATCAATAACTAGAGTACAGGTAGGGCCTGTTTTCTAATCAATAACTAGTGTAAAGGTAGGGCCTGTTTTCTCATCAATAACTAGTGTACAGGTAGGGCCTGTTTTCTCATCAATAACTAGAGTACAGGTAGGGCCTGTTTTCTAATCAATAACTAGTGTACAGGTAGGGCCTGTTTTCTCATCAATAACTAGAGTACAGGTAGGGCCTGTTTTCTCATCAATAACTAGTGTACAGGTAGGGCCTGTTTTCTCATCAATAACTAGTGTACAGGTAGGGCCTGTTTTCTCATCAATAACTAGAGTACAGGTAGGGCCTGTTTTCTAATCAATAACTAGTGTACAGGTAGGACCTGTTTTCTAATCAATAACTAGAGTACAGGTAGGGCCTGTTTTCTCATCAATAACTAGTGTACAGGTAGGGCCTGTTTTCTCATCAATAACTAGTGTACTGGTAGGGCCTGTTTTCTAATCAATACCTAGTGTACAGGTAGGGCCTGTTTTCTCATCAATAACTAGTGTACAGGTAGGGCCTGTTTTCTCATCAATAACTAGTGTACAGGTAGGGCCTGTTTTCTCATCAATACCTAGTGTACAGGTAGGACCTGTTTTCTCATCAATAACTAGAGTACAGGTAGGACCTGTTTTCTAATCAATACCTAGTGTACAGGTAGGGCCTGTTTTCTAATCAATAACTAGTGTACAGGTAGGGCCTGTTTTCTCATCAATAACTAGTGTACAGGTAGGGCCTGTTTTCTCATCAATAACTAGGGAACGAGAAGGGCTGAGGTATCACTAAATTGATCACTAACATTTTGCATGTGCTCTGCTGCTGCAGTACAGTCATATCTGACTAAGATCATAAAATGGTGTCAGAAGTACTTCAAATACAAGACAGGAGAGATTATTTAACATAAAATAATAATGTTTCTTGAGTTTTGTAGGATTCTAGTGACTAAAAGTAGCTAACAGCTAACTGCTCTCTCTCTCATGTCTCTTCATTGAGGAGAGCAGCCCAAGCGGAGCCGTTGCTATGGATACTCACAGAGCCGCCATGAGCAGAGCGCATGCAGAGTGAGCTGTACGCAGGGAGTGAGTGACAGACAGAGAGGAGCAGTTTATGGATTTACTAATGGAGGAAGTTATTTCTGATTTGGGGTTTTGGGCAGTTCAGGGCCTTACATTTGTCAGAAGCAATCAGGCCTGGGTAGGGTAAGGCCTGAATGACTCGGGCGTGGGTAGGCCTCATGCCCATACAGGGCTCTAGATCAGAGAGAGTAGAGTCAGTAATAGGTTACTGTGGTACTCTATCACCGTTCAGTTGATCCAACATTGGAACATTTCATGATATACAACAAGCATATTAATGTCTATACTGTAGTGTTACAGAGAATCACATTTGGATTTGAACATTTGGATTGGTTTAGTCTTAATTTGCGGCAATATTCAAGTAAATTTTCTGCATGTTGGCATGCTAAACTGCAAATATCAAACATACTGTATGTTACTCCACCACGGGCATTACTATTCTCTAAAATGGAATGTTAACTCATGTTGTAAATAGTCTGGATACATATTTAAATACCTTGTCTGTATATGTTCCATATGCCCTAACTTTGACTTACAAATAACAAGCCCATGCTCACATACACTCACAAACACACACACACATGCATCCCCCTGTCCCCTACAAAGTTTCTCCTACATATACACACACACATGGACAAACACATGTGTGAACAAAATGCACACACACACACACACACACACACACACACACACACACACACACACACACACACACACACACACACACACACACACACACACACACACACACACACACACACACACACACACACACACACAAATGAGTCTCTCATGTTTGGAGTAGGTTAAAGGGATACTTCAGGATGTTGGCAATGTGACCCTTTATTTACTTCCCCAGAGTCAGATGAACTCGTGGATACCATTTTTATGTCTCTGCGTGCAGTCTGAAGGAAGTTGCTAAGTAGCGCAATTGCTTGCAAATAGTGCAATGACTAAAAGTCTCTGGGTAACGCTAGTTAGCATTGGCTCACAATACAACCTCTAGCTTCATTCATACTGGACACAGAGCCATAAAAATAGTATCCGCAAAAATAGTATCCACAAGTTCATCTGACTCTGGGGAAGTAGATAAAAGGGCCTCATTTCCAAAATACCGAAGTATCCCTTTAAGCGTTGTGACACAAGCCTGGCTACCGCCGCCGTCGTAGAGCTCTCCATGTGTATTTCATTACCAGCCCGGGCAAAATATTACAGGGATACAAAGGCATTACACGTTCTCCATCACAACCCAAAGCTTCTGTCTGGTCAATTACACTCAGGGCTCCCCATGCAAGGCAGAGCTGTAGGGTTGGGGGTACAGGGGCTGGATAGAATAGGAGGAGGGCAATTGAAGATTGAAGACCAGACCTTATATCACTGAACCCGATATTTTAATCTTTTTCTTCTGGTAACGAGACGCATTGCAGTCAATCCCTTTGATTTATAATACCTGCTAAAGCCAAACACTAATAATTTATTATATTCCCTTGTGTGCCAAGACGCTTTCGCACAAAACGTCGGCGTATGATTAATCTTATGATATACATCTTAAGGTATTACTCTCAAGGTTTTTTAGAGCTTTGAACGTTAAACTCCGTGTTTGGACTTTCAACCACATAGCCGGAGGAATATCCACATAGTGCTTTCTAGTGTGGCCAGTCAGTGTTTCTCCTAAATGTCTGCAGGAGACATACAGTACACTGAACTAAAACAGCAGTATGTCTGGGAATCACATGACATCATGATTAGTTTAATCAAGTGCCGGGTTAGAACTAAAATATCTTGCACTGTGGGTTAACAGGAGCTGAGAAAACCCTGAACGGTTTGAGATACTCTTAGCCGTTTGTGACGTCTATAACTCACTCTACTTAACTTAGCTATATTCAATCACCAAGACAGTTAAAAATATATATATATTGTTTACAGAAATTGGGAAGAACATCCAACTGAGTTAAAGCAGGTCAGCAGAAATGTTTGCCGCAATAGAGATCATAATATGTACAGTGCCTTTGGAAAGTTTTCAGACCCATTGCCTTTTCCACATTTTGTTACGTTACAGCCTTATTCTAAAATGTATTAAATAAATAAAAATCCTCAGTAATCTACAAAAAATTACCCAAAATGACAAAGCAAAAACAAAATAAAATAAATAACTTATTTACCTAAATATTCAGACTGTCAGCGATTGTGTGCAGATATGTAGCGGAGTCAGGCGCAGGACACAGGTTTTAAGCAACACAACGGAGTATAATTAAAAATCAAGCAAAATTCCAAAATAGGAATAATACAAACACACTAGCACATACAACAACCACTAACGACACAAACAATCACGGACAGAACAGAAATGTATGCCAGAGGGTTAAATAGGGAACATGATAGGGGAATTGAAAGCAGGTGTGTGTAATACAGACAAAACAAAACGAAACTGAAACACAGATCGGTGGTGACTAGAAAGCCGGTGACGTCGACCGCCGAACACCACCTGAACAAGGAGAAGGGCCGACTTTGGCGGAAGTCGTGACACAGACCTTTTGATATGAGATTCGAAATTGAGCTCAGGTTCATCCGGTTTCCATTGATCATCTTTGAGACGTTTCTACAACGTGATTGGAGTCTACCTGTGGTAAATTCAATTGATTGGACATGATTTGGAAAGGCACACACTTGTCTATACAATGTTCCACAGTTGACAGTGCATGTCAGAGCAAAAACCAAGCCATGAGGTCGAAGGAATTGTCCATAGAACTCTGAGACAGCATTGTGTCGAGGTACAGATCTGGGGAAGGGTACTAAAAATGTTGAAGAACTTTGAAACCACCAAGACTCTTCCTAGAGCTGGCCACCTGGCCAAACTGAGCAATCGGGGGAGAAGGGGCTTGGTCAGAAAGATGACCAAGAACCCGATGGTCACCCTGACAGAATTCTAGAGTTCCTCTGTGGAGATGGGAGAACCTTTCATAAGGACAACCATCTCTGCAGCACTCCACCACTCAGGCCTTTATGTTAGAGTGGCCAGACAGAAGCCACTCCTCAGTAAAAGGCACATGACAGCCAGCTTGGAGTTTGCCAAAAGGCACCTAAAGACTCCCAGACCATGAGAAAAAATATTCTCTGGTCTGATGAAACCAAGATTGAACTTTTTGGCCTGAATGCCAAGTGTCACGTCTGGAGGAAACCTGGCACCATCCCTACGGTTGTCACGTTCCTGACCTGTTGTCTGTTATTTTTGTATGTGTTTAGTTGGTCAGGGCGTGAGTTGGGGTGGGCATTCTATGTTTTGTGTTTCTATGTTTAGTTCATTGGTAATTAGCCTTATATGGTTCTCAATCAGGGACAGGTGTTTGACGTTTCCTCTGATTGAGAATCATATAAAGGTAGGCTGTTCACACTGTTTGTTTGTGGGTGGTTGTCTCCTGTGTCTGTGTATGTTGCACCACACGGGACTGTTTCGGTTTGTTCGTTAATTTATGTAGTCTGTACCTGTTTCATGCGTTCTTCGTGTTTATGTAAGTTCATTAGTTCAGGTCTGTCTACGTGCGTTTGTTATTTTGTAAATTATCAAGTGTATTTCGTGTCAGTGTTCGTCTGGTCAAATAAATCATTATGTATTCATCACCCGCTGCGCCTTGGTCCACTCTCTCACCGAAAGACGACCGTTACAACGGTGAAGATTGGTGGTGGCAGCATCATGCTGTGGGGATGTTCAGTGGCAGGGATGGGAGACTAGTCAGGAGCGAGGCAAAGATGAACGGAGCAAAGTACAGAGAGATACTTGATGAAGACCTGCTCCAGACCTCTCAGGTCCTCAGACCGGGGCAAAGGTTCACCTTCCATCAGGAAGCACACAGCCAAGACAACGCAGGAGTGGCTTCAGGACATGTCTCTTAATGTCCTTGAGTGGCCCAGCCAGAGCCCGGACTTGAACCCGATCGAACATGTCTGGAGAGACCTGAAAACAGTGTTACAGCAACACTCCCCATCCAACCTGACAGAGCTTGAGAGGATCTGCAGAGGAGAATGGGAGAAACTCCCCAAATACAGGTGTGCCAAGCTTGTAGCGTCATACCCAAGAAGAATTGATGCTGTAATGGCTGCCAAAGGTGCTTCAACAAAGTACTGAGTAAAGGGTCTGAATACTTACAGTACCAGTCAAAAGTTTGGACACATCTACTCATTCAAGGGTTTTTCTTTATTTTTACTATTTTATACATTGTAGAATAATATTGAAGACATCAAAGCTCTGAAATTACACATATGGAATAATATGGTAACCAAAAAAGTGTTAACCAGCATGGCTACCACAGCATTCTGCCATCCATCTGGTTTGCCCTTAGTGGGATTATAATTTGTTTTTCAACAGGACAATGACCAAACACACCTCCAGGCTGTGTAAGGGCTATTTGTCCAAAACGGATTGTATGCTGCATTGTATGCTGTATCAGATGACTTGGCCTCCACATCCACCCGACCTCAACCCAATTGAGATGGTTTGGGATGAGTTAGACCGCAGAGTGAAAGAAAATACGCCAACAAGTGCTCAGCATATGTGGGAACTCCTTCAAGACTGTTAGAAAAGCATTCCAGGGGAAGCTGGTTGAGAGAATGCCGAGAGTGTGCAAAGCTGTCATCAAGGCAAAGGGGGGCTACTTTGAAGAATGTAAAATCCCCAAAATATTTTGATTTGTTTAAGACTTTTTTGGTTACTACATGATTCCATATGTGTTATTTCGTAGCTTTGAAGTCTTCACTATTATTCTACAATGTAGAAAATAGTAAAAAAGAAAAGAAAAATCCTTGAATCACTAGGTGTGTCCAAACTTTGACTGGTAATGTATGTAAATGTAAAATTCAGGTTTTGTATTCTAAAAAAAACTGTTTTTCCTTTGTCATTATGCGGTATTGTGTGTAAATCGAACAATTTAAACAATTTTAGAATAAGTCTGTAACGTAACAAAATGTGGAAAAAGTCAAGGCGTCTGAATACTTTATACTGGCACTGTATATATGCCATTTAGCAGACGCTTTTATCCATAGTGTCACGCCCTGACCATAGATTGCTTTGTATGTTTCTATGTTTTGTTTGGTCAGTGTGTGATGTGGGTGGGCTTTCTATGTTGTATGTCTGGGTTGTCTTTTTCTATGTGTTTGGCCTAGTATGGTTCTCAATCAGAGGCAGGTGTCAGTCGTTGTCTCTGATTGGGAGCCAAATTTAGGTAGCCTGTTTTCCTTTGTGTTTTGTGGGTGGTTGTATCCTGTGTCAGTGTTCTCACCATACGGGACTGTTTCGGGTTGTTTGTTTTGTATTTTGGTTATTTCGTTCAGTGTTCTGTTTGATTGATTAAATATATCATCATGGACACGCTGCGTATTGGTCCGACATTTCATACTCCTCTTCAGACGAGGACGAAACCCGTTACACATAGCGACTTACAGTAGTCACGTGTGCATGCATTTCACGTATGGGTTGAATCGAACCCACTATCCTGGCGTTGCAAGTTCCAAGCTCTACCAACTGAGCTACAGATGATCACTATGTGCAAGTTATGTCAAACATGAGTCTGATAGATGGTGCTTCTTCTTCTATTGTGATAGAACGTGACGAGTGATATAAAAAGCAGATCACTTCCACAGATCACATATGAACTGACAGAGCTTGCAAATGTCGCACAAAGCTTGCAATAGGTCCACGTACGTCTTGTAAGATCCATGAGACGCAGTCATACGTGATGCAGGCATAAAGTGATGGTGAAAAGCCACATGCCATTTTGGTTCCCGCTGTTCCATAAACAGGCTGTACTTGGTCACAGCGGTGGTTCTTACTGGAGTTGTGTGTGTGTGTGTGTTGGGTGTGTGTGTGTGTGTGTGTGTATGTGTGTGCGCGCGAACGTGCATTTGTGTGAGAGTGGTGTGTGTGTGCCAGAGTACCAGCATCTAGTACTATATGCACCCTAATCAGAACCATCAAAATACCTCTTCTGTGTGTCTACAATATGGCAGTCTACAACATAGAAGTCTACAATATGGAAGTCTACAACATGGCAGTCTACAGCCAAACACCCTCTGTGCCTCTCAAACATACTGCCAGAAAACCACACATTCCATCAGAGAACAATGGAATGCTTCTAGGCAAGACCTAAAAAAAAAGGTCTGTGAGGTCAAAGAGTCCAAGTATCCCCTTATGAAAAAGAGGTCTGTGAGGTCAAAGAGTCCAAGTATCCGCTCATGAAAAAGAGGTCTGTGAGGTCAAAGAGTCCAAATATCGCCTCATGAAAAGGAGGTCTGTGAGGCCAAAGAGTCCAAATATCCCCTCATGAAAAAGAGGACAGTGAGGCCAAAGAGTCCAAATATCCCCTCATGAAAAAGAGGTCTGTGAGGTCAAAGAGTCCAAGTATCCCCTCATGAAAAAGAGGACAGTGAGGCCAAAGAGTCCAAATATCCCCTCATGAAAAAGAGGTCTGTGAGGTCAAAGAGTCCAAGTATCCCCTCATGAAAAAGAGGTCTGTGAGGCCAAAGAGGGAAACAAGAGACACTCAATGAGAGAGGGTATACGTCAATCGGACGTCCATCTGGGGCCATTGTGTGAACCGTTGACAGATACTGCTCAACATCATCGCAGTGGTTTTAAATAGGCTTATAAACAGTATATGAAATGCGGCGTGGCTTGGGAAGGACTTAATTAGGAATTAGTAGGGCCTCAGAGACCAAATCACTCAAAGGAACCGAGATTTTGTAATAATATTTTGGTTAATCAAACAAACAGTCCAATCACAAGGCCACAAATCAAAAGACCCGTAATCAAAGCCACGTGTCATATCATTGATCATCTCAACCAACTTCCTTTTTTTTTCAACCTATCATTACTATCATTATCATTACATATATGGGCCTCTTTGTCTGCAGGTGTTGCTTCTCCTGTTATAGGTTACATGACTGAGCCAATTGAACAAGCAATGAATCGCAATACGCCTAAGTGGCTTCCTTTTCTTTGGCCCACTACCTTAACCTCACTCTACAGACTGGATAGAGATACACTACCTTAACCTCACTCTACAGACTGGATAGAGATAGACTACCTTAACCTCACTCTACAGACTGGATAGAGATACACTACCTTAACCTCACTCTACAGACTGGATAGAGATACACTACCTTAACCTCACTCTACAGACTGGATAGAGATACACTACCTTAACCTCACTCTACAGACTGGATAGAGATAGACTACCTTAACCTCACTCTACAGACTGGATAGAGATAGATTACCTTAACCTCACTCTACAGACTGGATAGAGATAGACTACCTTAACCTCACTCTACAGACTGGATAGAGATAGACTACCTTAACCTCACTCTACAGACTGGATAGAGATAGACTACCTTAACCTCACTCTACAGACTGGATAGAGATAGACTACCTTAACCTCACTCTACAGACTGGATAGAGATAGACTAGCTTAACCTTATGGATTTCGGACGTCTCAGGAACAGACTGTCAAAACTAACATAGAAAAAAGGAAAGATATTAAAGAATGTAATTAAGAATATAATGAGGTAGAAAGTTCATCTAATTTTTCTCAAAATCCTTGGAAAAAACCTGCTTGAGCCTCATCATCCTACATCTTTTAGGACAGTTCCTGAGAGCTTAAACATTTAGGGGGAAAAGACGGCTGTTAGGTGATCATGACATGCTATTCTTGGATATGCTCCCATGTCTGATAATTTTGATTTAATGATAGCCAAATTGAATCTTATTTATACTGCGTCCCTGCGCCACCCTTCATTCTAACATGTTTCTTTGTAATGAGCCTGTATGATATAATGCAGTCTCCCGTGTAGACACACTCCAGAGAAATCTTCCTTGAAATTTCACAAGGAGTCAAGGCCCTTAAAAGCCTGCTGCGATAGACCGTTTTAATAAAACTTAATTTAGAACGGTTGGACTCTCTGGTTTCATTGAATAATTGCCTATGGGACAGAACGAGCACTCTCTGGAAGACTCTGAAGACCATGCTGTAAAGTGTACACTCTAGCTTAAATGCCCCCCCCACCCCCACCCCCACCCCCACCCCCCCTGTGTGCTCCTGCATGTAAGACATTTAATTAAAGATTAATACTTTCAACAATGCATCAGTTTATTCTCCAAATTCCTTCTTTGAACCTTTTATTTGAAACGAGTTCTCTGTCGAAGCTAATATGTACTGAGATGTTTAAATGTGGACACGATCCTTTAATATTTATTATTTTCGTTACTTTTTCCTGAAAAAAAATACACAAGAGTGAACAGTTATAATGCTTTTCCTTTATCCCTCCAAATCATCACAGAAAGACCTCCTATGAAATAATGATTCATAAGACAGCTGCATCTGCTGGAAACATTGAAAAGGATGTTGGTAGTAGTAGCTGGTGGGTCATAACTTCTGAAGCCAATACAACTCAATAGTACTATCTGCACAAATACCTGTACAGCCCAGAACAGCCCAGCAAAGCCCTGCATGGCCCAGCAAGGTCCAGCATGGCCCAGCACGGTCCAGCAAGGTCCATCACGGCCCAGCACGGTCCAGCACGTCCCAGCACGGTCCCAGCACGGCCCAGCACGGTCCAGCAATTGTAGACCTCCACAAGTCTAGTTCATCCTTGGAAGCAAATTCCAAACGCCTGAAGGTACGACGTTCATGTGTACAAACAATAGTACGCAAGTATAAACACCATGGGACCACGCAGCCGTCATACCGCTCAGGTAGGAGACGCGTTCTGTCTCCTAGAGATGAACGTACTTTGGTGTGAAAAGGGCAAATCAATCCCAGAACAACAGCAAAGGACCTTGTGAAGATGCTGGAGGATACAGGTACAAAAGTATCTATAGCCACAGTAAAACAAGTCCTATATCGACATAACCTGAAAGGCAGCTCAGCAAGGAAGAAGCCACTGCTCCAAAGCCGCCATAAAAAAAGCCAGACTACGGTTTGCAACTGCACATGGGGACAAAGATCATACTTTTTGGAGAAATGTCCTCTGGTCTGATGAAACAAAAATAGAACTGTTTGGCCATAATGACCATCGTTATGTTTGGAGGAAAAAGGGGGAGGCTTGCAAGCCGAAGAACACCATGCCAACCGTGAAGCATGGGGGTGGCAGCATCATGTTGTGGGGGTGCTTTGCTGCAGGAGGGACTGGTGCACTTCACAAAATAGATGGGATCATGGAAAATTATGTGGATATATTGAAGCAACATCTCAAGACATCAGTCAGGAAGTTAAAGCTTGGTCGCAAATGGGTCTTCCAAATGGACAATGACCCGAAGCATACTTCCAAAGTTGTGGCAAAATGGCTTAAGGACAACAAAGTCAAGGTATTGGAGTGGCCATCACAAAGCCCTGACCTCAATCCTATAGAAACATTTTTGGGCAGACCTGAAAAACTGTGTGCGAGCAAGGAGGCCTACAAACCTGATTCAGTTACACCAGCTCTGTCAGGAGGAATGGACCAAAATTGACCCAACTTATTGTGGGAAGCTTGTGGAAGGCTACTTGAAACATTTGACCCAAGTCAAACAATTTACAGGCACTGCTACCAAATACTAATTGAGTGTATGTAAACTTCTGACCCACTGGGAGTGTGATGAAAGAAATAAAAGCTGAAATAAATAATTCTCTCTACTATTATTTTGACATTTCACATTCTTAAAATAAAGTGGTGATTCTAACTGACCTAAGACAGGGAATTTCAGGAATTGTTTAAATGTCAGGACACACACACACACACACACACACACACACACACACACACACACACACACACACACACACACACAGCTGAAATACTCATCAACGGGTCCCCAATTTTTCAACAAGATATCACAGTCTCACTTCAGTATTCAACATTTGTCCATGGGGGGGTTAAGTTTTGTGTCCAAACTTGATGGTTGAGTTTAAGTTTTAGGTGTTACAGTTATTTTTTTCTCAATTCTTTGCTGTTATAGCACAGTCTCTCTCTCTCTCACACACACACACACACACACACACACACACACACACACACACACACACACACACACACACACACACACACACACACACACACACACACACACACACACACACACACACACACACACACACACACACACACACACAGACAGACAGACAGACAGACACACAGACACACAGACACACAGACACACAGACACACAGACACACAGACAGACACATACACACAGACACACAGACACACAGACAGACACATACACACACACATATATATATAATACACCACACCAACACCACTTCTCCAAAATAGCAACGCCAACACATTCACATATTTGTTTCATGACATTGTTCTTGTGGAGAAATTGACAGTGAATCTGACTTATAAGTGCCAGGGAGCTAAAATAACACTTCTCCCCCTCCAAGAGCCTGCTTCAGAGCTAATTCGTTTAGAGTCCGCAGTCATGATCAAGTCCTCCTATAATCTGATCATGAACTTGTTTTGGGGGGGGGGGGGGGGGGGAGAAGTCAAAGAACGCTACACCATAAGGATATGTTGGATTGCGTTACACTGGAGCACCATGGGAACCATGCACAGGCCTACAATTGAACCATTAAAAATGTTTTTTTTTTTAAACTTTAATCTTATTGGAATTGCTTGTTAATTTAATTGTATCAGGCTGAGATTAGGGTTGTTCGGTTATAAACATAGACTAATCCTTGTTCAGCTTGCTTTCAAAGATGGCAGACCTTACGGCTTGAGCATTTCTGATATGATCAAACATTTGTTTTATGACCACATATCACATGTAATAAAGACACTCACAGTGGACATGGATGGAAGTTGAATTATACATTCCTGGTGAAATGTTTATCATGGTTGACCAGGGGTGTTGACCAGGGGGGTTTATCATGGTTGACCAGGGGTGTTTACCAGGGGGGTTTATCATGGTTGACCAGGGGTGTTTATCATGGTTGACCAGGGGTGTTTATCATGGTTGACCAGGGGTGTTTATCATGGTTGACCAGGGGTGTTTATCATGGTTGTCCAGGGGTGTTTATCATGGTTGACCTAGGGTGTTTACCAGGGGTGTTTATCATGGTTGACCTAGGGTGTTTACCAGGGGTGTTTACCAGGGGTGTTTATCATGGTTGACCAGGGGTGTTTACCAGGGGTGTTTACCAGGGGTGTTTATCATGGTTGACCAGGGGTGTTCATCATGGTTGACCAGAGGTGTTTATCATGGTTGACCAGGGGTGTTTATCATGGTTGACCAGGGGTGTTTATCATGGTTGACCAGGGGTGTCTATCATGGTTGACCAGGGGTGTTTATCATGGTTGACCAGGGGTGTTTATCATGGTTGACCAGGGGTGTCTATCATGGTTGACCAGGGGTGTTTACCAGGGGTGTTTATCATGGTTGACCAGGGGTGTCTATCATGGTTGACCAGGGGTGTTTACCAGGGGTGTTTACCAGGGGTGTTTATCATGGTTGACCAGGGGTGTTTACCAGGGGTGTTTACCAGGGGTGTTTATCATGGTTGACCAGGGGTGTTTATCATGGTTGACCAGGGGTGTTTATCATGGTTGACCAGGGGTGTTTATCATGGTTGACCATGGGTGTTTATCATGGTTGACCAGGGGTGTTTACCAGGGGTGTTTACCATGGTTGACCAGGGGTGTTTATCATGGTTGACCAGGGGTGTTTACCAGGGGTGTTTACCAGGGGTGTTTATCATGGTTGACCAGGGGTGTTTACCAGGGGTGTTTATCATGGTTGACCAGGGGTGTTTACCAGGGGTGTTTATCATGGTTGACCAGGGGTGTTTACCAGGGGTGTTTATCATGGTTGACCAGGGGTGTTTACCAGGGGTGTTTATCATTGTTGACCAGGGGTGTTTATCATGGTTGACCAGGGGTGTTTATCATGGTTGACCTGGGGTGTTCATCATGGTTGACCAAGGGTGTTTACCAGGGGTGTTTATCATTGTTGACCAGGGGTGTTTATCATTGTTGACCAGGGGTGTTTACCAGGGGTGTTTATCATGGTTGACCAGGGGTGTTTACCAGGGGTGTTTACCAGGGGTGTTTATCATGGTTGACCAGGGGTGTTTACCAGGGGTGTTTACCAGGGGTGTTTATCATGGTTGACCAGGGGTGTTTATCATGGTTGACCAGGGGTGTTTATCATGGTTGACCAGGGGTGTTTATCATGGTTGACCAGGGGTGTTCATCATGGTTGACCAGGGGTGTTTATCATGGTTGACCTGGGGGTGTTTATCATGGTTGACCTGGGGTGTTCATCATGGTTGACCAGGGGTGTTCATCATGGTTGACCAGGGGTGTTCATCATGGTTGACCAGGGGTGTTTATCACTGTTGACCAGGGGTGTTTATCATGGTTGACCTGGGGTGTTTATCATGGTTGACCAGGGGTGTTTACCAGGGGTGTTTATCATGGTTGACCAGGGGTGTTTACCAGGGGTGTTTATCATGGTTGACCAGGGGTGTTTATCATGGTTGACCAGGGGTGTTTATCATGGTTGACCAGGGGTGTTTATCATGGTTGACCAGGGGTGTTTATCATGGTTGACCAGGGGTGTCTATCATGGTTGACCAGGGGTGTTTATCATGGTTGACCAGGGGTGTCTATCATGGTTGACCAGGGGTGTTCATCATGGTTGACCAGGGGTGTTTATCATGGTTGACCAGGGGTGTCTATCATGGTTGACCAGGGGTGTTTATCATGGTTGACCAGGGGTGTTTATCATGGTTGACCAGGGGTGTTCATCATGGTTGACCAGGGGTGTTTATCATTAATATTACGATTTCTCTTTGCTTCTTTAGATTTCATCCAGTTGAAATGTTTCAGGATTGCAGTGTCCATCTTAGGACAGCCGACACCAACTTCTGTCAACTCTTACAGCAACTCCATGTGACGCTGACAAGTCCGATTGACTCTGAGGCTTTCCGTTCTCAATCGCTTACCAGGTTAAATAAAACCATACAGATCCCTCACTGTACTATGTCCTTACTCTGTCTGTCTGTCTGTCTGTCTGTCTGTCTGTCTGTCTGTCTGTCTGTCTGTCTGTCTGTCTGTCTGTCTGTCTGTCTGTCTGTCTGTCTGTCTGTCTGCTGGAGGTGAAGGAGGAGCTGAGCCTGAGCACGTCAGAGCATCTATCAAAACGTCATGAAAGGAAGGAGGGTAACTGTCCTCATGTTAGGGGGTTAGGGTTAAAAGGGTAACTGTCCTAATGTTAGGGGATTAGGGTTAAAAGGGTAACTGTCCTAATGTTAGGGGATTAGGGTTAGGGTTAAAAGGGTAACTGTCCTAATGTTAGGGGATTAGGGTTAGGGTTAAAAGGGTAACTGTCCTAATGTTAGGGGATTAGGGTTAGGGTTAAAAGGGTAACTGTTCTAATGTTAGGGGATTAGGGTTAGGGTTAAAAGGGGAACTGTCCTAATGTTAGTTAAGAAAACATCCAAAGCATGTATTCTGTCACTAGGAAAAACAGGCACTAATCTATAATTGCACAATGAAGCATGTCACAGGTCGCAATTTTCCAATCGCTTTTTCAATTGCATCAAAAGTTCTAAGCTATCCACAGGAGGCTGGTGAGGGGAGGACAGCTCACAGTAATGTCTGAAACTGAGCTAATGGAATGTAAGAAAACATATGAAAACCATGTGTTTGATGTATTTGATAGTATGGATCATTTATCTATTTGATTTAGAATTTTAGGACCCATTTAGGTATAAATAATAAAATAATATACAAACGTTTGGGGTCACTTAGAAATGTCCTTGTTTTTTAAAGAAAAACAATATTTTTTGTCCATTAAAATAACATCAAATTGATCCGAAATACAGTGTAGACATTCTTAATGTTGTAAATGACTATTGTAACTGTAACACAACGTGCCATTGGAACACAAGAGTGATTGTTGCTGATAATGGGCCTCTGTACGCCTATGTAGATATTCTATAAAAAATCAACTGTTTCCAGTTACAATAGTAATTTACAACATTAACAAAGTCTACACTGTATTTCTGATCAATTTGATGTTATTTTAATGTACAACATTTTTCGTTTTTCTTTCAAAAACAAGGACATTTCTAAGTGACCACAAACTTTTGAACGGTAGTGTAAATTAAAAAAATATTTGATAAAATATTGAATTTGGCCTTTACTACTAAAGCCCATAGAAACGCATTGAATTACACATTCATTAATAGCTAAAAAAACAGAAAGTAAATTAATCATAAGCAATATGGTTTTGAAGTGGCTGTCCTATATCTAGGAAATAAACAAAATCTCAGGAATTGTATATATTTAAAAAACAAACATTTTTAACCCTTATATTTTGCACAAAACGACCTCAATACTTCTAAACATTTGTATGGGTTACCTTCAGACGAGTCCCGTGACACTTGGAGGGTTGTAGAACAATTCATAGCCCAAAACAGAGTTTGTAGCCCAAATGGTTCGGACTCTACAGACAGAAGTTGGCACATTAGCGTTACCGACCGTCGTGTTTGTGTCAGTCTATTCTTTACATTGAGTGGTATATTAGTTTTGTAGGCCAAACTGTTCGGACGCTACAGACGTTGTCATGAGAACACTGATTTTTGGGATGTCTCATGGTTTGAAAAACACCGCTGTAGCTCGGCCCTTGCACCGCAGATGCGAAAGGCCGACATAGACGGAATGCGATGGATTGAGACTCAGCCCATGTAAAAAAAAAAGAAGAAGAGATCTCTTGCTTAAATTGAAGGATTTTGATGGGAATTTTTGTATTATGTTACTTAGATTGACGCGCAGGTGCGTCAATACACTTTTAGGTGACAAATTAACAATGATACATCCTTAACCATCGGACATCCTTGCAGTCTGAGTATTTAAAGAATTTCCACGTATAACAAAGGCAATAAACACTGGCCACCATTTTGAATCTGCTGGTGCTCTGGACGATGCTGTCATATAATAGCGTCTCCTCAACGATATAAGAACATACTCCGAGTCAATCAAAAGTTCTTGGAATCACAATTTATTACCTTCTCTGTAGATTGCAACACTCACGCAGAAACATACATCACAATCATTAATCTAAACACCAACAATAATATTAATGTTAATAGCCTGAAACGTCCCATAGTAGCCAGTTCATCATCTGGCACCACATATTGGTTGGTAGTAGGAGAAACGGCCACTTCCCACCCCCTTTATTAGTTATTACAGGTCTATTATTTTTGTAATATGAACGAGTGACCTTAAAGGGCAACATTGAAGTCCATAGGGCTCCTTTAACTTTGAGTATACCTCGATGACATCAACGAGCCGTGACTGACACACCCCTTTTGTTTTAGCCTTATAATGAACCTCCAACAGATATATGGCCAAATGTAATTGGTTTTATTAAAATGGGAATACACATTTGAATGTACGCTGATTCGAGATCACTTTCATCTTGTGTTTTGAGTTATTGGATGTAACAATATAAGAGAATTTGAAGGGGGAATAATTCAACCGCAATGAAAGGTGGGGGGGGGGGGGGGGGGGGTCTCAGAAGATATCGTTAGCTATCCGAACACAACGTTTCTTCTCTAACCTTGAGAGTGGATCTAATGGGCGGCCGAGGAAGGAAACATAGCAATAATCATCTCGACCAATCATGGGTTCGTATTTCCTCATGCACCTGACTCATTTGGGTGCTGGGAAAATAGCACAGGCTTTTAATCATATCTGTTGCATGGCAACTACTTGATTGATAAGCTCCCTATACATAGATCCATGACTACATGGAACTCTATTCCACATCAAGTAACTCATGCGAGCAGTAAAATGTAATTGAAAAAAAACAGGATAAGAATACCCCTTAAGGAACAGCGGGGACTGTGAAGGGACACACATACAGGCATAGACACATGCATACACACACACACACACACACACACACACATGATAACATAGATATGTGGTAGTAGAGTAGTGGCCTGAGGGCACACACTTAATGTGTTGTGAAATCTATTGTGAAATGTAATGTAGTGTTTTAAAAATTATATAACTGCCTTAACTGGACCCCAGGAAGAGTAGCTGCTGCCTTGGCAGGAACTAACGGGGATCCATAATAAACCCCAGGAAGAGTAGCTGTTGCCTTGGCAGGAACCATAATAAATACACATACAAATAAAACATACACTTCATTGGATGATTGATCACAAACATGACTTATTTTCACAAATGTATGGGGAGCATATCTTTAATAACAATAGAACAAAGCAGAGGCAAATGAAGGCAGAACATTTCTAAAAGCATCGTTGTAGCCGATTAGAAAGGAACAATTTGTTAATTTTGCACTTGTTTGTAAACTGTGGGGGTGGGTACTGGCAAATGTAAATTCCACTGAGTCATATCCAAGGTCCCTCAATTGTCACGACTTTGGCGTTCGGCGGTCGACATCACCAGCCTTCTAGCCATCGCCGATCCACTTTTCATTTTCCATTTGTTTTGTCTTTGTTTTACACACCTGGTTTCAATTCCCCAATTACATGTTCATTATTTAACCCTCTGTTTTCCCCATGGTTTTTGTGCGTGTTTGTTTGTTGTATTTACGGTCCATATAGTGGGCTCGGTATATTCGACTGGTATTTGAAAGTCTTGAGTAAAATTACGTGTGTTACTCATTTCTTCTGTCCTGCGCCTGACACCTCTGCACCAGCTACACCCAGACCTATTAGAGCAATGTGTTTTTTGGGGTTTTCTAAACTCATAACTCAACCCTAAACTTAAATAATCACAATTCTTACCTAAACTTAACTAAACCTCCAACCCTAACCCTAACCAATTGGAATTACACACCTTAACAAAACCTAAACTACCAATCACATTGCTTGCTTTAAAGCAACAATCAGCAGTAGAAACAATAACAAAGTGTTTTCCTTGCCCCTGTTTCGGTAAAAAGCTGAGGGATGAGTGGCTGGAGAAATGTAACCACTCTCAAATTTATAGACAGAGCTATGGATGCAAGAACTGACCATCCATGTTGTCAAAATGTACGTTTTAACCATGTTTTGAGGCCATATAGTGTATGTTTACATGTACTTTGTTTACAAGACACTAGTTAAACAAGCTTATATTTTAGGTTCTCATTGAGTGTGACAGTTGAACTGAGCTCAGCAGGCATTTCTAAGTTAGATTCTTCAAGAATCAATGGGTACATATCATTAACTCAAACAATGGATGTAGCATCTGCTGAGGCAGAACGGCCCATAGAACAAGATGGAATAAGGAACACTTAAAGCTGCTTTTAAAGCCTGCATTTAAAGTTAAGAAAGGTTTTGACAGATGACACAACAGCAACAGCTCAGACAAAACATAGTTAATCTCTCTGTTTGGGAATCAGGCACTGGTGGAATGTTTTACGTTGGAAATACGAACGAGTTATTTTGTTTAGTTAAACTCGTTCTCAAGACAAGCTGCAAGTAGCTGGGCTGATGGCTAAATGCTATCTACACATGGCTGGCTGGTAGCTAAATGCTGTCTACACATGGCTGGCTGCTAGCTAAATGCTATCTACAGTACACTTGGCTGGCTACTAGCTAAATGCTATCTACACATGGCTGGCTGCTAGCTAAATGCTATCTACAGTACACTTGCCTGGCTACTAGCTAAATGCTATCTACACATGGCTGGCTGCTAGCTAAATGCTTTCTACAGTACACTTGGCTGGCTACTAGCTAAATGCTATCTACACATGGCTGGCTGCTGGCTAAATAATATCTACACATACGCTGTTTCGCTTTGCATGGAGACCTGGCTTCGATCACACTGAAGATCATGTACTCAGCCTCCTTGCGGCTCGCCATTATTCATGTTGTCAGTCAGAAAGGGAATGATGTAAAACTAACCATTACCACATGGCGATGGAGTATAGACAAGACCGGACCTTAGAGTTCAAAACCCTGGTGCAGGAGTTTGGTCTAGCAGTATAACACAGCCAATTGTGGACTACGCATGCCCGGTGAGAGACCGTGGCGTCGACCTCTTCAACTCTAAACACTGCATCTGTCTTCATCTATATAAGGCAGGTAGCCTAGTGGTAAGAACATTGGGCCAGTTACTGAAAGGTTGCTGGATCGAATCCCTGAGCTGACAAGGTAAAAATCTGTCGTTCTGCCCCTGAGCAAGGCAGTTGAAGAGCTCCCTGGGTGCTGTGGATGGCAGCCCCCCCACACCTCTCTGATTCAGAAGGGTTGTGTTAAATGCGGAAGACACATTTCAGATGAAGGCATTCAGTTGTACAACTGACTAGTTATACCCCCTTTCCCTTACAATCCAAATAAAACAAGGGGAGTGGAATTCCCCTCTCCTTAAAATGGGTAAAAACATAATTCCCTGATGCAACATGTTACAGTAACACAACATCTTGTGTGCACTGGACACACATGACTAAGTGCTATTCTCCAGGCGTGAACTGTGTTTTATGCAATTGTAGCCGCCCCCAACATACCATAGGAGTCAGTCTGTGGCGAATGTCTCCATCCTCCAGCTTCTGTAAACAAAGACATCCTCTCCATCTGCACGCAGCCTATCAGGGAGAGACACGTATGAATTCAATGAAAGGCCGATGGACTTAATATTCATTGGAGGACAGCTGACATCTTGCATAGATTTTAGGCCTATAGATTTTTTTCTAAAGCCCTTTATATGTCTAATAGAAACAGATCTGCAGATGTTGTCAATATCATCTTCTATTTCCCCCCTGTAGAAGAGTGTACGCCTAGCTAGCTATATGCATCGGAAAACACGTCACTTGAGCATTAATTATTAATAGGCTGCATATGAAGCATGGAAATTGTATGTCATGTTCACCTTAAATTCCCAGCTAGGTTCCAGTCATTGTGCCTGTACTGATCCAATGATCCAAAGGTCACAAACGTTGTTACTTCCCACAAAAGAATTCCGATACACTCTACTATGACTCACTCATGTAGTAAGCTGTCTGGATTTGACTCAGCTGACATGGAGACCACAATTCCTTCGCCTTAAGTGTTTGTAAATAGTTGGTATAAAATATGCAAGTGATCTGTAAACATAATTTCTGAGGGAGGGGAAAGGGGGGTCAATCCAGTGGCAGTCTATTAGTATAATCATATGTGTGTATAGTGGACAGTGTGCTAAACACACTCAGAAGACTCCAGTACCACTCCGAGGGCTTCAGTACCACACAGCAGGCTCTAGTACCACTCAGAGGGGATCTAGTACCACTCAGAGGACTCTAGTACCACTCAGAGGACTCTAGTACCACTCAGAGGGGATCTAGTACCACTCAGAGGACTCTAGTACCACTCAGAGGACTCTAGTACCACTCAGAGGACTCTAGTACCACTCAGAGGGGCTCTAGTACCACTCAGAGGGGCTCTAGTACCACTCAGATGACTCTAAACCCACTAAGAGGGCTCTAGCACCACTAAGAGGGCTCTAGTAACACTCAGGGACCTCTAGTACCACTCGGAGGGCTCTGGTACCACTCAGCGGGCTCTAGACCACTCAGCAGGCTCTAGTACCACTCAGCAGGCTCTAGTACCACTCAGAGGGCTCTGGTACCACTCAGCGGGCTCTAGAACCACTCAGCAGGCTCTAGTACCACTCAGAGGGCTCTAGTACCACTCAGCGGCTATAGTACCACTCAGAGGGCTCTAATACCACTCAGCGGGCTCTAATACCACTCAACGGGCTATAGTACCACTCAGCGGGCTCTGTACCACTCAGGAGGCTCTAGTACCACTCAACGGGCTCTAGTACCACTCAGAGGGCTCTAGTACCACTCAGAGGGCTCTAGTACCACTCAGAGGGCTCTAGTACCACTCAGCGGGCTCTGGTACAACTAAGCGGGCTCTGGTTCCACTCAGAGGAATCTAGTACCACTCAGAGGGCTCTAGTATCCCTCAGCAGGCTCTAGTACCACTCAGAAGGCTCTGGTACCACTCAGCGGGCTCTAGTACCACTCAGAGGGCTCTAGTACCACTCAGAGGGCTCTAGTACCACTCAGAGGGCTCTAGTACCACTCAGAGGGCTCTAGTACCACTCAGAGGGCTCTAGTACCACTCAGCGGGCTCTGGTACCACTCAGAGGGCTCTGGTACCACTCAGAGGGCTCTAGTACCACTCAGAGGGCTCTAGTACCACTCAGAGGGCTCTAGTACCACTCAGAGGGCTCTGGTACCACTTAGCGGGCTCTGGTACCACTCGGAGGGCTCTGGTACCACTCAGAGGGCTCTAGTACCAGTCAGAGGGCTCTAGTACCACTCAGAGGGCTCTAGTACCACTCAGCGGGCTCTGGTACCACTCAGCAGGCTCTAGTACCACTCAGAGGGCTCTGGTACCACTCAGAGGGCTCTAGTACCACTCAGCGGGCTCTGGTACCACTCAGCAGGCTCTAGTACCACTCAGAGGGCTCTAGTACCACTCAGCAGGCTCTAGTACCACTCAGAGGGCTCTAGTACCACTCAGCGGGCTCTGGTACCACTCAGAGGGCTCTAGTACCACTCAGCGGGCTCTAGTACCACTCAGAGGGCTCTGGTACCACTCAGAGGGCTCTAGTACCACTCAGCAGGCTCTAGTACCACTCAGAGGGCTCTAGTACCACTCAGCGGGCTCTGGTACCACTCAGAGGGCTCTAGTACCACTCAGCGGGCTCTAGTACCACTCAGAGGGCTCTGGTACCACTCAGATGGCTCTAGTACCACTCAGAGAGCTCTGGTACTATTCAGAGGGCTCTATTACCACTCAGCAGTACCACTGTCTAGTGTGACCCAGTGGAATCTAGTACCACTCAGCAGGCGATAGTGGGTAGCCTAGTGGTTCGAGCGTTGAGGCCAGTAACATACTGCTTCCTGGGTTAAATGCGGAAGACACATTTCAGTTGAATGCATTCAGTTGTACAACTGACTAGGTATCCCCCTAGTACCACTCAGAGGGCCCTAGTACCACTATCCTAGAAAAAAAAAGACAATTATGTCTCGCCTGTGTTTTTTATTACACACAGACTTGGCTATTCGATGTGCTTCTGTGGCAGCATTGATGATACATTCTTGAGGTTACCACTCTTGAACTTGGCTCAGTGAGTCTTGACAAAATGTGCTCATAAAATAAACATTTCAGACTCTTTCATGACACTTATGAACAGTTTCAATCACCACATCGCATCTTTGCCTTTAAGTTGTGAAATATTTTTGTCAATCAAAATATGCAGTATTTGCATTAAAAAAACGATTTCAATAGCAGAATGAAATCTGTCTTTGCAACATTGCATAGACTTTTGAATAGTTTGTCTTTAGAAACTATCCCTGCAATAGAATTACATATTTACAAAACATTATATATTACGCTATTCTAAAGTGCATCTAGTAGTGGCTACTCTCACCATTTAAAATATTTTTTTCAATGTCAAATCATTTTCTTAGCATATCATTTTTTTTCAAGCTTTTTTTGACATTTGGCTACTTTTCTGTCACAATATTACCGAAATGAAATGGATAATATTCCAACAACAAAAGTTCTTGATTTGGGTTGATGTTAGACAATAAGGTTATGGCTCTGGGCCTACCCATCATGTATTTGTCTGTAACGGCGGATCACAGGAGTAATAACTAACACGGTCATGTTTTGTCCAGCAGGTGGCGGGTTTTGTACACCATAGTACCACCGCAAGGTGTTGCTTATCGACACTTAAACCATGACGGCTCAAGTGCCTTGGAAATGCCAGCAGGAAAAAAACAACTTCTTGACCACAGGAGCACGAGCACCTTGTCAGTGTAACAATAACGATGTAGCGCGAGCTGCATATTTTTGGCGCATGTTGTTTTTTTATATCAATCACACTTATTAGGTTCATGTATTCATTTTTTTTTAAATTAACAAATAGCTGGTTGTTCAACAAAATCATAGATATAATTCCTAATTTTGAGTGTTTCGTGTTCCCTGCCCTGCCTCACGTGAGATTGATATGACTTCAGATATTTTACTTATGACATAAATGGACTGGAAATACCTCACCTCTTTCCTTCTTAGAAAGGTGTTTTCTCCTGCAATTTAAATTAAAGGCTTGAGATGCGTCTTCATTTTTCCGTGCAAGGTGACCAATTGAATAATGGGTTTAAGGGGGGTTAAATACACGTGTGCCATTTCTTTCCCTCCAGATCTCAAGTTAAAGTGACAGTTGTATATTTTCTTTAATTAGGAGAAAGTGAAAATGTATTTGTTAGTCGTTCCACCTCGTACAGAAGCTTATTCTAAACAGGAAAAACCGGAGGCCTTAAGGAATTATTTTTAAAAGAGCCGTTTATTTTTAATCCCATGAATATAATAATCGAATTAATTTGTTTGGGGGGATTTTTGCCCTTCGGATTATGGATTGTAGGTTTTAGGCCTATGAGGGAGAGTGCATGAGGTTCGGCCCGCACATTGTTTCTTCCACCAATAATACCAACCTTATGGAAATACTTATTAACATTAATATTAATACTAGGATGATAACAACAAAAACGATAATAATAATGTGGGTGATACTTTAATTTGTTACGTTTGAAGCCATCAATTAAATCCATAGAGTGTGATTTGCTTCATTGCCAAATCCATTAACCCTTGATATGTTACCCTTATATGCAATGTTGTAGGCAATCAATATGCCATCTCAGCATTGCCATCCACTGAGAAAAAAATGCATGACAAAAATCAAATGCTCCTATGAATTTTAGCTGCCAGGTTATTTCCCAATATTGGGCAAGGATGAGCTATTACAATTCGATTTCTATGACATACCAATTTGTATAGTCGTATAAGCCCAGACTGGCTAAAAAAATGATCCTGCATTTTCAAATATGGGCCGGGCAAAATGACAAATGTATGTGTTCAGTAGTTGTAAACAGCCTATTGGAATTAGGCATTGCAGCCTCTCTAAAAAGAAACAAGAGAGTACAGTTGACACTATGCTACAACTGTGTTCAGGCCATCACTAGAATGTTCAACTTATAATGAAAAAAAGAGAAAGTTGACTTTACAGTAAGGAGCTCCCTCAAAATGTGTATGGGGGCTGGCTAAATGACGCGCATGTGCGAGTAAAGGGTTTGGTTACAATAAAGAGGCGGTTTGAGTGTAGACCGCAGGACAGTAACAGAAGGCGTCTTCACCAGAGTCACTACAGAAGTCCTGCACACAACTATTTTGGACAGCTGTTGAACTACACGCGTGTACAATCTAAACTCGATGTGAACATGCCGGGCAAGTTGTCTTACGAAGCCCAAAACTTTCTCTGAACTACATTCAACTTTGAACGTTTTTTTTCCAAGACGTTTTGCATCGGACCATCCGCAGGTTTTCAATTCCAGGACCACTCCGGATCCATAGGACCGAACTTACATCTGAACTGGTAACTATTTCATCGTATAACATTTTCTCTGTGATTTTTCTCCGAGCCATCAGTCAGAATACGACGTTTAAAATGTATTTATGGTCAGGCTTCTTCGGGGGAATGACAACGCGAGGCACAATACACAAAGTTGTAAACTTTACCATAACTGATTTGAGAGTTGAGCTATTTAACATAACTGGGTCCATTCGAAGTGAATAGGTGTGTTATTACAATAGCCTAGTAACAATATTCAGTTTTTGCCCGTTGTTTGACCTGTTTAATGCTGGAACTAGAAGTTAACATCTTCGACGGTGTCTTGAGATTGCATGAGAGAGAGAGAGAGAGAGTCACGACTGTGAGCCTTCTGAGTTAGATGCGCGAAGAGAGTGTGAAACAGGTGGGATATTTCAGAGGTAAACGCATTCCAGCACGTTGGAGTAAAATCAACAAGGACCTAAGTGAAAATAACGACATAATTTCATGCCAAAAACCTACATTTCGTTGAATTGCATGATACATTACATGGTTTGACTTAACATGAGGAAGATGTGCCTGTTCGATGATGAGGATGCACATTTATTTGAAAGGGTATCCCCAATTAATTTATCCAAACTTTGGTACCTAACGAAACAATACCTTTTTATGTTGTTTATATATATTTTTTAAATGTATTTTTGTGGCATATTAAAGGTACTTCGAAATATTTGTTAAATGTCGATTTAATCAATTCAATATAGCTAGAGTGGTAAGGATAATTGTTATGATCATTATTCGTTTTAAGTGTCTCTTATAATAAAATGACTTAAACGAATTTTACTAGGTCGCCAAAAAAAATAAAAAATACATAGCCTACATTTAATAATCGATTAACATTAAACGGTCTTCGTTGCAGGTGAATTACATTCAATCAATAGTTAAATATTTAGAGTTAAACCGGTGTTCCGGAATATAACGACAGGCTACGATGTAGTGTACTTTACATAGAAACATGGATTAGACCTATGATAGGGTTACTCTACTTAATTATTATTATTTTTTTTACATGGAAACACTTTATTTGATCGGGAATTGCAATGATCGGAATTATAACAGTGGACAACGTATTGTGCTAACTGTTATGGACAAAATCATGGTTTTATGGTATCAGACATGATCTGGAACTATTGTCTTGAATTGAAATCATTCTTAGGCATATACATGTTTTATTTGCGATTGTCAGAGAACTGTTTCCCACTTTGCTTGGGTGCACACGTCTTTATTTTATTGCGCTCATATCCTCTCGTGTTCTGCATCAACACACGGCTTAAAAACATGTGTCCCAGGTAATTGCTGCACAATTGACCAAAGCATCTGTATTAACGTAAGAACTCTGAAGTTGCTGTCCAATCCACACAAGGTCACCATTCCTCTTTATATATATATATATTTTTAACAATAGATGTTTATAAGATAGATGTTTTGCACTTGAATCGCCCTTTGAAAAAGAAAACTAAATAAATTAAGTCCAGGTTTATGAAAGATAATCTATAGCCGCAGTAGACTAGTGAGTTTGTGGATATGGATTTCATTAGATTGAGTCCTAGCCTGTATTTCTTAACCCAAAACCAATGCAATGTATTACAATGTATTTCTGTAGCCTTTTCAATTGCAATTTAAGTAGGCCCAGCCAACATGTATGCCTCTGTGCTTATGTACAACCTGAAAGAGGTAAACTCCCTCTAAATTGTGACATGTACTGTTGTAGGCCCATGTCTGGAGGCTGCAAGAGCGCGCAAAAAATCCAAAGTAATCCGATTTTTTTCTCAGCTCAGATAAACTTGTGGAAAAGCTGCCCTGATTTTGATTGGTTTTGGCTCGTGGGGACCTAAATGTGAATGCTGGTGTGACTTTTCTTACCAACAGCAACGGAACGTTCTCCTAATTATATAACAATGTCTTGGGAAAATGTAATGAAGGTTTACCTCGGGTCACTTTATAATCCATAGGATGTTGTATCTTGTGTTAAACCATTATTTGATTTCTAAATGTCCTACCTATAATATGTATTAAAGTTAGAGTGAGCACATTCATTAACATATACTGGCGTGATATGTGTGGGGGAACATGATAATTCGATCATGCCTTGCGTTATCTTATCTCAAATCTCATAAAAAGTCTGCTGTGTGATCGAGGCGTGGAGTTGGAACAGTTGGCCAGTCACGTCCAACGGGGAAACGGGATTTAGCAGTGTTTAGTTTGATTGTTGAGTCGTTAGAGATGGTATGTAGACATCAAAGGGTTTGAAGGATATGAGACCACTCGGGAGAAACCGCTGATCGCCCCTAATGACATCGTAAGTAAAAGTAAATTACTTCTGCGTCCTGATCAGAAAGGAGAAATCCCCAGGGGACGTTTGAGCTTCATTCTAATTAACACTATTTTACTTTTATTTACTGCAGAATAGCCACGTCTCTCACTCAATCCACAATTTTTTTAACAGTGTAGGCCTTTATTCACCAATATGATCAATGGGTAATTTTCTCCAATAGGCCTATCTATACCCATATATAGCCTATTAATATCTACAATATATCTTGATTTGGCCATATTGTAGTTTTTTTAATGTGATGATGACATAACCCATGACCACGTTTAACAATTACATTTTGAATTCTTAATCCCACATGAACTAGAATAATGAGTAAATCATATTTTCAGAACGGTAAAATCGGAGGATTACACACAATTCCCTATGACTAACAGAATCAAACAAAGCAAACGGCATGGCTTAGGAGGTAATGCTTTTTCTTTGGAACGCTAAATCATATCACAATGGAAAGGTGCGGCTTGGGAGCTCTACTTAGACTAAAACAGAAACGACATAGGGTAACTGTGTCATACAGCATGACCATCAAATATGCTCAGAAACAAAGAGGCTTTATATTCCTTTGTTATTTCCTCTTATTAAACCTGAATAAACAGCTCACTGAGGTATTCCGCCTCAGTGAATGGTGTCATTCTATTTACCTGAGTCTTAACAGCCCGGGCATGTTTTCTGGGAACGGGAAACACCCACACCAAGCACATCCCAGTGTCTGTGTGTCAGCACTGGAAATTGTTTTGTTTTCTCACACCTTCTCTTCTCTGACATATATCCTAAGCACGTTCCACGCACACACACGCACACACGCACACACGCATGCATGTATGTATGTGGGAACACATACACACTCACACATACAGGCTCTCATCACTCGTCGTGTGCGTTGCAGACAATACATGATTCAAGGTGTGTGTGTGTGTGTGTGTGTGTGTGTGTGTGTGTGTGTGTGTGTGTGTGTGTGTGTGTGTGTGTGTGTGTGTGTGTGTGTGTGTGTGTGTGTGTGTGTGTGTGTTGGGCCACATGTTGAGCTGGTAGTTCCTGTGGCATGGAGGTCTGGTTCAGACAGCTCTTATCACTCTCTAAGGTGGCAAAGGGGCTCTCCCTAGAGAAAAAAAAAACAGCCCTTTTGTCTCAGTGGTAAAAAGGAGACATTCACATTTATCACCTTAATCCACTGATAATGAGGCCTCTTGAAAAGCAACTAGATCATCAAGATGGACCGCTTGTGTATTGGCCTGGCATTGAGGTGGTTATGTTGGGGTGTGAGGGGACAGGGGCTGTGGGGGGGAACAGGGTGAAGACACCAGGATGACCCAGCACAAGGGGGGTGGACTCAAAGCCTGTTGGAAGTGCAGGAAATACTTAGATAGAAATGTTTTTTGATTCATTATCAAATATCACGATTATGCTTGTTTCATTATGGAATATTATGATCAATATTGTCATTATTTGTAGTTTTAGTTGTTGTAGTTTTAGTTGTTGTCATGGTATCAGGGGTTTGTACGACTTTTATAACAAATAATGACTTATACGAGTATTAAACGAGTACAGTTCTGTTGTGTTATCAATATGACCTAACCTTTTTGATGTGTTGCTTTTCCAGAGGGAATCCCATTGCGATTCGAGTGATCAGTAGTGACACCAATCATGGGCAGCAAAACTCTTCCAGCCCCGGTTCCCCTCCACCCCTCTCTGCAGCTGGCCAACTACTCCTTCCTCCAGGCCTCCAATGGCTTCCAGCTGCCAACGGACCAGGTCCCTGGCATCTATAGCTTCAGCGCACTGCACGCCATCCACCTCCACCAGTGGACCCTGGGCTACCCTCCCTTTGGTGTCCCCCGCTGCACTTTCTCCAAGCTCCCAGCCCTGATGGATGGCCGCTTCCCCGGCTTGCCTTCCATCCCTATCTTCCCCCACCTGGTCCAGCACAAGGACCAGGCCACTGCGGCCGCCACAGCAGCTACCGCCATGAATCTCCTTCAGGGCTCCAAGAACAAGCCCCAGCCACGCTTCGACTTCGCCAACCTAGCCACCGCCGCCACCCAGGAGGACCCGCTGAAGGCAGAGGACCTGAGCATAACAGGAGCAGCCGCCACTACTTCTCCTCGCCATGGCGGGCTAGGCTGTCTCATAGATGTAGCCAAGCTGTCGTCGCCCGAGCGCAAGCCTAGCCGTGGTCGCCTTCCCTCCAAGACCAAGAAGGAGTTTGTGTGCAAGTTCTGCGGCCGCCACTTCACCAAGTCCTACAACCTGCTTATCCACGAGCGGACGCACACGGACGAGAGGCCGTACACCTGTGACATCTGTCACAAGGCTTTCCGGAGGCAGGACCACCTCCGAGACCACAGGTGAGACCTGCACTTTTCTATTTTCGATTAAGTTCTATTTATTGAACGTGGAGAATGGAGATAGATTGCTGCAAAATGTTGTAAATGAATGAATCATATTTTATTGCATACTTTATTTATTGGCCACAGAACCTTCAACAGAAAAGCCCAGAACCCAATTCAGTTACACTGCTGTAGAAGGCCTCTACATAAGAACAGCACAGGATATTAATACCATTTTTTTCTTTTACTGTTTCTTAAATGGTCACATGTGCCATTGATGTTGTGCCCCCCTGACAGTGTCATGCATCAGGGTTGAGGCCTGTTCCATTTGAATTCATTCCAGTCAAAGAAATGGAACAGCCCCCAATGTAATCAGTCAAAAACCTGTTATGCATTGCTTTTGAATGTGTTATGTTGAATCGATTTCTAATCAAACTTCTAATTTCCCCAAGAGCGACAGACCAATTAAACGTAACGATAACGCGATTATATTTGATGCTGAATCGGAATTCAGGATCAGCATGTAGAAAAAGTATCAAATGAGATGGTTTAGTGGGCCAGTCAGTATCACCATACCTCTCATATGAGATGGTTTAGCAGGCCAGTCAGTATCACCATACCTCTCATATGAGATGGTTTAGCAGGCCAGTCAGTATCACCATACCTCTCATATGAGATGGTTTAGCAGGCCAGTCAGTATCACCATACCTCTCATATGAGATTGTTTAGTGGGCCAGTCAGTATCACCATACCTCTCATATGAGATAGTTTAGTGGGCCAGTCAGTAACACCATACCTATCATATGAGATAGTTTAGTGGGCCAGTCAGTATCACCATACCTCTCATATGAGATGGTTTAGTGGGCCAGTCAGTAACACCATACCTCTCATATGAGATGGTTTAGCAGGCCAGTCAGTAACACCATACCTCTCATATGAGATGGTTTAGTGGGCCAGTCAGTATCACCATATCTCTCATATTTTTTATTTATTTTCTATTTTACCGTTATTTTACCAGGTAAGTTGACTGAGAACACATTCTCATTTGCAGCAACGACCTGGGGAATAGTTACAGGGGAGAGGAGGGGGATGAATGAGCCAATTGTAAACTGGGGATTATTAGGTGACCATGATGGTTTGAGGGCCAGGTTGGGAATTTAGCCAGGACACCGGGGTTAACACCCCTACTCTTACGATAAGTGCCATGGGATCTTTAATGACCTCAGAGAGTCAGGACACCCGTTTAAGGTGGTTTAGTGGGCCAGTCAGTATCACCATGCCTCTCATATGAGATAGTTTAGTGGGCCAGTCAGTAACACCATACCTCTCATATGAGATGGTTTAGTGGGCCAGTCAGTATCACCATACCTCTCATATGAGATGGTTTAGCAGGCCAGTCAGTATCACCATACCTCTCATATGAGATGGCTTAGCAGGCCAGTCAGTATCACCATACCTCTCATATGAGATTGTTTAGTGGGCCAGTCAGTATCACCATACCTCTCATATGAGATGGTTTAGCAGGCCAGTCAGTATCACCATACCTCTCATATGAGATGGTTTAGTGGGCCAGTCAGTATCACCATACCTCTCATATGAGATGGTTTAGCAGGCCAGTCAGTAACACCATACCTCTCATTAGAGATTGTTTAGTGGGCCAGTCAACCTCTCAACTCCTTTTTACCTTCTTATTTCTTTCTCTTCTACTATTCATCTGCAGCTATAGGTTGATAGCTGTCTTTGTGTGTTTGTTATGTTTCCTCACTCACCCCGGACTGTTTTTGTTCTGCTCTGCCCTGCAGGTACATCCATTCCAAAGAGAAGCCTTTCAAGTGCCAGGAGTGTGGAAAGGGATTTTGTCAGTCCAGAACTCTAGCTGTCCACAAAACGCTGCACATGCAGGTGAAGGAACTAAAGCCATCCAAGATTAAGTGATGTCAATACATAAAAAAGAGACTAGGGGACACTGGAAACAATACGAGTGAAGACTAAAAAGGAGAACAAGACAAAATGACCAAAGACAGGGGACATTGTGGAGCTGACCAAAGACGGAGGGACATTGTGGAGCTGACCAAAGACAGGGGACATTGTGGAGCAAACCAAAGACAGGGGACATCGTGGAGCTGACCAAAGACAGGGGACATTGTGGAGCTGACCAAAGACAGGGGACATTGTGGAGCTGACCAAAGACAGGGGACATTGTGGAGCTGACCAAAGACAGGGGACATTGTGGAGCTGACCAAAGACGGAGGGACATTGTGGAGCTGACCAAAGACAGGGGACATTGTGGAGCTGACCAAAGACTGGGGATATTGTGGAGCTGACCAAAGACAGGGGACATTGTGGAGCTTACCAAAGACAGGGGACATTGTGGAGCTGACCAAAGGTAGGGGACTTTGTGGACCTGATCAAAGACGGGGGACATTGTGGAGCTGACCAAAGACAGGGGACATTGTGGAGCTGACCAAAGACGGGGACATTGTGGAGCTGACCAAAGACGGGGGACATTATGGAGCTGACCAAAGACAGGGGACATTGTGGAGCTGACCAAAGACGGGGGACATTGTGGAGCTGACCAAAGACAGGGGGACATTGTGGAGCTGACCAAAGACAGAGGACATTGTGGAGCTGACCAAAGACAGGGGACATTGTAGAGCTGACCAAAGACAGGGGACATTGTGGAGCTGACCAAAGACAGGGGGACATTGTGGAGCTGACCAAAGACAGGGGACATTGTGGAGCTGACCAAAGGTAGGGGACTTTGTGGACCTGATCAAAGACGGGGGACTTTGTGGAGCTGACCAAAGACAGGGGGACATTGTGGAGCTGACCAAAGACAGGGGACATTGTGGAGCTGACCAAAGACAGGGGACATTGTGGAGCTGACCAAAGATAGGGGACTTTGTGGAGCTGACCAAAGACGGAGGGACATTGTGGAGCTGACCAAAGACAGGGGACATTGTGGAGCTGACCAAAGACAGGGGACATTGTGGAGCTGACCAAAGATAGGGGACTTTGTGGAGCTGACCAAAGACGGAGGGACATTGTGGAGCTGACCAAAGACGGAGGGACATTGTGGAGCTGACCAAAGACAGGGGACATTGTGGAGCTGACCAAAGACAGGGGACATTATGGAGCTGACCAAAGATAGGGGACTTTGTGGAGCTGACCAAAGACAGGGGACTTTGTGGAGCTGACCAAAGACAGGGGACTTTGTGGAGCTGACCAAAGACAGGGGACTTTGTGGAGCTGACCAAAGACGGGGACATTGTGGAGCTGACCAAAGACGGGGGACATTATGGAGCTGACCAAAGACAGGGGACATTGTGGAGCTGACCAAAGACGGGGGACATTGTGGAGCTGACCAAAGACAGGGGGACATTGTGGAGCTGACCAAAGACAGAGGACATTGTGGAGCTGACCAAAGACAGGGGACATTGTAGAGCTGACCAAAGACAGGGGACATTGTGGAGCTGACCAAAGACAGGGGACATTGTGGAGCTGACCAAAGACAGGGGACATTGTGGAGCTGACCAAAGACAGGGGACATTGTGGAGCTGACCAAAGACGGAGGGACATTGTGGAGCTGACCAAAGACAGGGGACATTGTGGAGCTGACCAAAGACTGGGGATATTGTGGAGCTGACCAAAGACAGGGGACATTGTGGAGCTTACCAAAGACAGGGGACATTGTGGAGCTGACCAAAGGTAGGGGACTTTGTGGACCTGATCAAAGACGGGGGACATTGTGGAGCTGACCAAAGACAGGGGACATTGTGGAGCTGACCAAAGACGGGGACATTGTGGAGCTGACCAAAGACGGGGGACATTATGGAGCTGACCAAAGACAGGGGACATTGTGGAGCTGACCAAAGACGGGGGACATTGTGGAGCTGACCAAAGACAGGGGGACATTGTGGAGCTGACCAAAGACAGAGGACATTGTGGAGCTGACCAAAGACAGGGGACATTGTAGAGCTGACCAAAGACAGGGGACATTGTGGAGCTGACCAAAGACAGGGGGACATTGTGGAGCTGACCAAAGACAGGGGACATTGTGGAGCTGACCAAAGGTAGGGGACTTTGTGGACCTGATCAAAGACGGGGGACTTTGTGGAGCTGACCAAAGACAGGGGGACATTGTGGAGCTGACCAAAGACAGGGGACATTGTGGAGCTGACCAAAGACAGGGGACATTGTGGAGCTGACCAAAGATAGGGGACTTTGTGGAGCTGACCAAAGACGGAGGGACATTGTGGAGCTGACCAAAGACAGGGGACATTGTGGAGCTGACCAAAGACAGGGGACATTGTGGAGCTGACCAAAGATAGGGGACTTTGTGGAGCTGACCAAAGACGGAGGGACATTGTGGAGCTGACCAAAGACGGAGGGACATTGTGGAGCTGACCAAAGACAGGGGACATTGTGGAGCTGACCAAAGACAGGGGACATTATGGAGCTGACCAAAGATAGGGGACTTTGTGGAGCTGACCAAAGACAGGGGACTTTGTGGAGCTGACCAAAGACAGGGGACTTTGTGGAGCTGACCAAAGACAGGGGACTTTGTGGAGCTCAAGTGCCTGGAACATAGAATGAGTAGAACATCTCTGAACTTGAACCAAAGTGATAGAAAAAGTTAAATGTTCACCAACAATTCACCAGCCAAGGAAGGAAGCTGTTGTGCTCATCGTGAGGAACGATTCTTCAGAGAGATTTGAAAATCCTGGATCTCTATGATGTATCCAGACAATATCCAGGAGCACCTTGTACCAGATCTAAGTTGTTTTCCCACATTTAGTTAAGAGATAATTAGGCTTAATGACTTTGAGGCAGTGTATTGGTTGGGCATGATGAAGCCCAATGGGGCGAATGGATCATACATCATAGATGTATGGAATGTGATCTTGACCTCTCTGACAAAGTTGACCTCTCAGACATTCCGAAAGACTCTTGCTTTTGATCAAAATTACATTTTTTTGTAAGGGACATTTACAAGTCTGAAGCAGTCTTTGTAAAAAACAATACAAACAAAAAAACAACTAAATTGGTTAAAGTCACGTCAGCGTAACGTTATTCCACTTCCAAAGCTTACATTCCAATGTTATTTTTTTTTGTATAATTGTATTTTTTGCACTTTAACCTGATTATTGATTATTTACATATATCACTGGATTCCTAAAACTTATTTTGAGAAAATAAATAGTAATTTTCTAAACAAAATCTATATTCTATTGTTGATTCTGGCTTCTTGTGAGAGGTATACTATCAAATACGTTGTCCATTTTTAATAATTGCCTTAGCATCTTTTAAAGTTTTGAAATGGAAATCAGCTGTAAAAAAATGTTTTGTTTTCTCATTTCCTGTAGTTGACACAGGACCTCTGTTATTGTGCTTTCCTTGTTACCAAAGTAGATTCCCTTTAAATTACAACACCTAATAGGACCATGACATAAAGAGTATGGAGAGGGTTCCAGTGTGCGTGCATGTGTATTGTGAGGTGTTGCGGTGGTCCTCATCCGAATTACAGCATTTAGAAGTGGATTTAACACCTGTCAACGTGACTTTGGTGGCTGATAGCTAACACTGTCAACATTAGGTGTTAACAGGACCATCAGACATGTATATTGTGAACATGAAAGAACAGGTACAAACAGATTAAGAGAAACCTTAGCATTTAACGTGCACCCTCTCACCCGCTCACCCTTTTGGAAACTCTCACAAGTTGTAACTTACAACTATGTGAAAGATATAATGAACAACACTAAAATATCAGTCACGTGACACTAATTACATCTCAATAGATGATCTAATTCCTCAAAATGTTTCCCCTGTTGTAGAAATCAAGTGCATGACACCCATTGACTCTATATGATATGACAGGAACTTTACCAGAAATATTCAGACAGTATGAAATCAGTATCAACGTGCTGAAAAGGTTGCTTGATTTTTCCAGGCATGTTCTTGAAAGGAATGTTCGTAGATCGTTTTCAAAAACCAGATAAACAATGTTAGAGAAGGAAGACAACCCGTAATCTACCGGATCTGTTTCTGGAGAACAGCAACTGTCCTCTGAAACATTGTTTCCTTGTTCCAGGTTAGACAGAAAAGTGATTTGTCCAAGCATTTTGTAAGTTGAAAGGCATGTACAGACAGAAGGCAGCCAAATATTACTTTCAGTCTAGGGGCCAGGGGTTGGATTGGCCATCTGGCAATTCTGGCAAATGCCAGATGGACTGGACTCTTTTTTTAGTTGGGTGGGCTGGTTGAAATTGACACATACACAAAAAAATGTTTTATATATATAAATAAGGCAATGAAAAAGGTGACATAGCCGGCGGCCCATCCCAGTAGGCACACACTTGTTGAATCAACATTCTTTCCATGTCATTTCAATTAAATTACGTTGAACCAACGTGGAAAAGACATTGAATTCCTCTGTTATACTAATCTTCCTTTTTCACTTTACCTTTATTTAACTAGGGAAGTCAGTTATTAAGAACCAATTCTTATTTTCAATGATGGACTAGGAACAGGAGGTTAACTGCTTTGTTCAGGAGCAGAGCGACATATTTTTACCTTGTTAGCTCGAGGATTTGATCTTGCAACCTTTCGGTGACTAGTTACAAGTCCAACGCTCTAACCACTAGGCTACCTGCCGCCTTTGGTGGATTAGTGAGCAAAGGCACCCCTACCAGGATGGGTGCCTACCAGGCTGTAGTAATGAACACTTAGGGGGTGGGGGGGGGGGGTTATTCAGGGGAACATGTTAGTCTGGAGCCCTGTAATGGTAATGAACACTTAGGGGGGGGGGGGGGGGGGGGTTATTCAGGGGAACATGTTAGTCTGGAGCCCTGTAATAGTAATGAACACTTAGGGGGGGTGTTTATTCAGGGGAACATGTTAGTCTGGAGCCGTGTAATAGTAATGAACACTTATGGTAGGGGATAATTCAGGGGAACACATATTACCGAAAGTCATTTTCAATATAGCCTATGTCATTAGCTTGGCTTTTATAACCTACAGTGGGGCAAAAAGGTATTTAGTCAGCCACCAATTGTGCAAGTTCTCCCACTTAAAAAGATGAGAGAGGCCTGCAATTTTCATCATAGGTACACTTCAACTATGACAGACAAAATGAGAAAAAAAAATCCAGAAAATCACATTGTAGGATTTTTTATGAATTTATTGTAAAGGCAGTCATTGTTGTTCTCCCCCTTAGACGAGGAGGAGCATGGATAGGACCAAGATGCGGATTGAGGGAAATAAGCCATCTTTTAATGAAAACAGCAAACAAGACACTACAAAACTACAAAACAACAAACGTGACTAACCTTCAACCGTCCATGTGTGGACACAGGAACAAACACCCACAAAACACCAGTGAAACCCTGGCTGCCTTTGTATGACTCTCAATTAGAGACAAACAATACACACCTGTCTCTAATTGAGAATCATACCAGGCCGAACACAAAACCCCACATAGAAATACAAACATAGACAAACCCACCCAACTCACGCCCTGACCAACTAAAATGAATACAAAACAAAGGAAAACAGGTCAGGAACGTGACAGAACCCCCCCCTTAAGGTGCGAACTCCGGGCGCACCAGCACAAAGTCTAGGGGAGGGTCTGGGTGGGCGTCTGTCCACGGTGGCGGCTCTGGCGGTGGACGAGGTCCCCACCCCACCATAATCAATCCCCGCTTCTTTATCCCCCACCCAATGACCACCCTCCCACTAACCCCACCTAAATGAAGGGGCAGCACCGGGATAAGGGGCAGCACCGGGATAAGGGGCAGCACCGGGATAAGGGGCAGCACCGGGACAAGGGGCAGCACCGGGACAAGGGGCAGCACCGGGACAAGGGGCAGCACCGGGATAAGGGGCAGCACCGGGACAAGGGGCAGCACCGGGACAAGGGGCAGCACCGGGACAAGGGGCAGCACCGGGACAAGGGGCAGCACCGGGACAAGGGGCGGCAGGTCCTGGCCGAGGGACTCCGGCAGGTCCGGGTTGAGGGACTCCGGCAGGTCCGGGTTGAGGGACTCCGGCAGGTCCGGGTTGAGGGACTCCGGCAGGTCCGGGTTGAGGGACTCCGGCAGGTCCGGGCTGAGGGACTCCGACCGGTCCGGGCGTAGGGACTCCGGCAGGTCCTGGCTGAGGGACTCCGGCAGGTCCTGGCTGAGGGACTCCGGCAGGTCCTGGCTGAGGGACTCCGGCAGGTCCTGGCTGAGGGACTCTGGCAGGTCCTGGCTGGACGGCTCTGGCAGGTCCTGGCTGGACGGCTCTGGCAGGTCCTGGCTGGACGGCTCTGGCAGGTCCTGGCTGGACGGCTCTGGCAGGTCCTGGCTGGACGGCTCTGGCAGGTCCTGGCAGGACGGCTCTGGCTGGTCATGGCAGGACGGCTCTGGCTGGTCATGGCAGGACGGCTCTGGCTGGTCATGGCAGGACGGCTCTGGCTGGTCATGGCAGGACGGCTCTGGCTGGTCATGGCAGGACGGCTCTGGCTGGTCATGGCAGGACGGCTCTGGCTGGTCATGGCAGGACGGCTCTGGCTGGTCATGGCAGGACGGCTCTGGCGCTAGGCAGACGGCAGACTCTGGCCGGCTGAGACGCACTATAGGCCTGGTGCGTGGTACCGGAACTGGAGGCACCGGGCCGTGGGCACGCACCTCAGAGCGAGTGCGGGGAACAGGAACTGGGCACACTGGACTCTCGTGGCGCACTCTAGGCCTGGTGCGTGGTACCGGAACTGGAGGTACCGGGCTGAGGGCACGCACCTCAGGGCGAGTGCGGGGAGAAGGAACAGTGCGTCCAGGGCTCTGGAGACGCACAGGAGGCTTGGTGCGTGGTGCCGGAACTGGAGGCACCGGGCTGGAGACACGCACCATAGGAAGAGTACGTGGAAGAGGAACAGGGCTCTGGAGATGCACTGGAAGCCTGGTGCGTGGTGTAGGCACTGGTGGTACTGAGCTGGGGTGGGAAGGTGGCGCCGGATATACCGGACCGTGAAGGAGGACACGTGCTCTTGAGCACCGAGCCTCCCCAACCCTACCAGGTTGAATGGTCCCCGTAGCCCTGCCAGTGCGGCGAGGTGGAATAGCCCGCACTGGCCTATGCAGGCGAACCGGGGACACCACCTGTAAGGCTGGTGCCATGTACGCCGGCCCGAGGAGACGTACTGGAGACCAGATACGTTGGGCCGGCTTCATGGCACTCGGCTCGATGCCCAACCTAGCCCTCCCAGTGCGGCAAGGTGGAATAGCCCGCACTGGGCTAAGCACGCGTACTGGGGGCACCGTGCGCTTTACCGCATAACACGGTGTCTGACCAGTACGACGCCCTCTTACTCCACGGCAAGCCCGGGGAGTTGGCTCAGGTATCCAACCCGGCTTCACCACACTCCCCTTTAGCCCCCCCCCAAGAAATTCTTGGGTGAGCCTCTCGGGCTTCCAGCCTCTCATCCGTGCTGCCTCCTCAATCCACCGCTCCTGGGCTGTGGCTGCCTTTTTCACCTCCCGAGAGCGGCGATTCTCTACAACCCTTCCCCAGGGTCCTTTTCCGTCCATGATCTCCCAAGACCATTCCTCCTGTGTCCAGTGCCTTAGTTCTTTCTCTCTCTCCTCAATCCGCTTGGTCCTGTTGTGGTGGGTGTTTCTGTAAAGGCAGTCATTGTTGTTCTCCCCCTTAGACGAGGAGGAGCATGGATAGGACCAAGATGCGGATTGAGGGAAATAAGCCATCTTTTAATGAAAACAGCAAACAAGACACTACAAAACTACAAAACAACAAACGTGACTAACCTTCAACCGTCCATGTGTGGACACAGGAACAAACACCCACAAAACACCAGTGAAACCCTGGCTGCCTTTGTATGACTCTCAATTAGAGACAAACAATACACACCTGTCTCTAATTGAGAATCATACCAGGCCGAACACAAAACCCCACATAGAAATACAAACATAGACAAACCCACCCAACTCACGCCCTGACCAACTAAAATGAATACAAAACAAAGGAAAACAGGTCAGGAACGTGACATTTATTTGCAAATTATGGTGGAAAATAAGTATTTGGTCACCTACAAACAAGCAAGATTTCTGGCTCTCACAGACCTGTAACTTCTTCTTTAAGAGGCTCCTCTGTCCTCCACTCGTTACCTGTATTAATGGCACCTGTTTGAACTTGTTATCAGTATAAAAGACACCTGTCCACAACCTCAAACAGTCATACTTCAAACTCCACTATGGCCAAGACCAAAGAGCTGTCAAAGGACACCAGAAACAAAATTGTAGACCTGCACCAGGCTGGGAAGACTGAATCTGCAATAGGTAAGCAGCTTGGTTTGAAGAAATCAACTGTGGGAGCAATTATTAGGAAATGGAAGACATACAAGACCACTGATAATCTCCCTCGATCTGGGGCTCCACGCATGATCTCACCCCGTGGGGTCAAAATGATCACAAGAACGGTGAGCAAAAATCCCAGAACCACACGGGGGGACCTAGTGAATGACCTGCAGAGAGCTGGGACCAAAGTAACAAAGCCTACCATCAGTAACACACTACGGACTCCTGCAGTGCCAGACGTGTCCCCCTGCTTAAGCCAGTACATGTCCAGGCCCGTCTGAAGTTTGCTAGAGAGCATTTGGATGATCCAGAAGAAGATTGGGAGAATGTCATATGGTCAGATGAAACCAAAATATATATTTTTGGTAAAAACTCAACTCGTCGTGTTTGGAGGACAAAGAATGCTGAGTTGCATCCAAAGAACACCATACCAACTGTGAAGTATGGGAGTGGAAACATCATGCTTTGGGGCTGTTTTTCTGCAAAGGGACCAGGACGACTGATCCGTGTAAAGGAAAGAATGAATGGGGCCATGTATCGTGAGATTTGAGTGAAAACCTCCTTCCATCAGCAAGGGCATTGAAGATGAAACATGGCTGGGTCTTTCAGCATGACAATGATCCCAAACACACCGCCCAGGCAACGAAGGAGTGGCTTCGTAAGAAGCATTTCAAGGTCTTGGAGTGGCCTAGCCAGTCTCCAGATCTCAACCCCATGGAAAATCTTTGGAGGGAGTTGAAAGTCCGTGTTGCCCAGCAACAGCCCCAAAACATCACTGCTCTAGAGGAGATCTGCATGGAGGAATGGGCCAAAATACCAGCAACAGTGTGTGAAAACCTTGTGAAGACTTACAGAAAACGTTTGACCTCTGTCATTGCCAACAAATGGTATGTAACAAAGTATTGAGATAAACTTTTTTTATTGACCAAATACTTATTTCCACCATAATTTGCAAATAAATTAATAAAAACTCCTACAATGTGATTTTCTGGATTTTCCCCCCTCATTTTGTCTGTCATAGTTGAAGTGTACCTATGATGAAAATTACAGGCCTCTCTCACCTTTTTAAGTGGGAGAACTTGCACAATTGGTGGCTGAATAAATACTTTTTTGCCCCACTGTATAAGACATACAGACATACAGACAGACAGACAGACAGACAGACAGACAGACAGACAGACAGACAGACAGACAGACAGACAGACAGAGAAGAAGAAGCAGAGTGACAGCAGAGAAGATGCTGAGACAGACAGACAGCACAACAAGGAGGCAAACCAAATGGCCAGACAGAGGAACAGTTATAGTGGTGAGTTGTATCTCCAGAGGGACAGTTATAGTGGTGAGTTGTATCTCCAGAGGGACAGTTATAGTGGTGAGTTGTATCTCCAGACAGAGGAACAGTCATAGTGGTGAGTTGTATCTCCAGACAGAGGAACAGTTATAGTGGTGAGTTGTATCTCCAGAGGAACAGTTATAGTGGTGAGTTGTATCTCCAGAGGAACAGTTATAGTGGTGAGTTGTATCTCCAGAGGAACAGTTATAGTGGTGAGTTGTATCTCCAGACAGAGGAACTGTTATAGTGGTGAGTTGTATCTCCAGATAGAGTAACAGTTCTAGTGGTGAGTTGTATCTCCAGAGGAACAGTTATAGTGGTGAGTTGTATCTCCAGAGGAACAGTTCTAGTGGTGAGTTGTATCTCCAGACAGAGGAACAGTTCTAGTGGTGAGTTGTATCTACAGACAGAGGAACAGTCATAGTGGTGAGTTGTATCTCCAGAGAGAGGAACAGTTATAGTGGTGAGTTGTATCTCCAGAGGAACAGTTAGAGTGGTGAGTTGTATCTCCAGAGGAACAGTTATAGTGGTGAGTTGTATCTCCAGACAGAGGAACAGTTATAGTGGTGAGTTGTATCTCCAGAGGAACAGTTATAGTGGTGAGTTGTATCTCCAGAGGAACAGTTATAGTGGTGAGTTGTATCTCCAGAGGAACAGTTATAGTGGTGAGTTGTATCTCCAGATAGATGAACAGTTATAGTGGTGAGTTGTATCTCCAGAGGAACAGTTATAGTGGTGAGTTGTATCTCCAGATAGAGGAACAGTTATAGTGGTGAGTTGTATCTCCAGATAGAGGAACAGTTATAGTGGTGAGTTGTATCTCCAGAGGAACAGTTATAGTGGTGAGTTGTATCTCCAGACAGGTGAACAGTTATAGTGGTGAGTTGCATCTCCAGAGGAACAGTTATAGTGGTGAGTTGTATCTCCAGAGGAACAGTTATAGTGGTGAGTTGTATCTCCAGACAGGGGAACAGTTATAGTGGTGAGTTGTATCTCCAGACAGAGGAACAGTTATAGTGGTGAGTTGTATCTCCAGACAGAGGAACAGTTATAGTGGTGAGTTGTATCTCCAGAGGAACAGTTATAGTGGTGAGTTGTATCTCCAGACAGAGGAACAGTTATAGTGGTGAGTTGTATCTCCAGACAGAGGACCAGTTATAGTGGTGAGTTGTATCTCCAGACAGAGGAACAGTTATAGTGGTGAGTTGTATCTCCAGAGGAACAGTTATAGTGGTGAGTTGTATCTCCAGAGGAACAGTTATAGTGGTGAGTTCTATCTCCAGACAGAGGAACAGTCATAGTGGTGAGTTGTGTCTCCAGACAGAGGGACAGTTATAGTGCTGAGTTGTATCTCCAGAGGAACAGTTCGAGTGGTGAGTTGTATCTCTAGAGGAACAGTTATAGTGGTGAGTTGTATCTCCAGACAGAGGGACAGTTCTAGTGGTGAGTTGTATCTCCAGACAGAGGAACAGTTATAGTGGTGAGTTGTATCTCCAGAGGAACAGTTATAGTGGTGAGTTGTATCTCCAGAGGAACAGTTTTAGTGGTGAGTTGTATCTCCAGACAGAGGAACAGTTCTAGTGGTGAGTTGTATCTCCAGAGGAACAGTTATAGTGGTGAGTTGTATCTCCAGAGGAACAGTTATAGTGGTGAGTTGTATCTCCAGAGGAACAGTTATAGTGGTGAGTTGTATCTCCAGACAGGGGAACAGTTATAGTGGTGAGTTGTATCTCCAGACAGAGGAACAGTTATAGTGGTGAGTTGTATCTCCAGACAGAGGGACAGTTATAGTGGTGAGTTGTATCTCCAGAGGAACAGTTATAGTGGTGAGTTGTATCTCCAGACAGAGGAACAGTTATAGTGGTGAGTTGTATCTCCAGACAGAGGACCAGTTATAGTGGTGAGTTGTATCTCCAGACAGAGGAACAGTTCTAGTGGTGAGTTGTATCTCCAGAGGAACAGTTATAGTGGTGAGTTGTATCTCCAGAGGAACAGTTATAGTGGTGAGTTCTATCTCCAGACAGAGGAACAGTCATAGTGGTGAGTTGTGTCTCCAGACAGAGGGACAGTTATAGTGCTGAGTTGTATCTCCAGAGGAACAGTTCGAGTGGTGAGTTGTATCTCTAGAGGAACAGTTATAGTGGTGAGTTGTATCTCCAGACAGAGGGACAGTTCTAGTGGTGAGTTGTATCTCCAGACAGAGGAACAGTTATAGTGGTGAGTTGTATCTCCAGAGGAACAGTTATAGTGGTGAGTTGTATCTCCAGAGGAACAGTTTTAGTGGTGAGTTGTATCTCCAGACAGAGGAACAGTTCTAGTGGTGAGTTGTATCTCCAGAGGAACAGTTATAGTGGTGAGTTGTATCTCCAGAGGAACATTTATAGTGGTGAGTTGTATCTCCAGAAAGAGGAACAGTTATAGTGGTGAGTTGTATCTCCAGACAGAGGAACAGTTATAGTGGTGAGTTGTATCTCCAGAGGAACAGTTATAGTGGTGAGTTGTATCTCCAGACAGAGGAACAGTTATAGTGGTGAGTTGTATCTCCAGACAGAGGAACAGTCATAGTGGTGAGTTGTATCTCCAGAGAGAGGAACAGTTATAGTGGTGAGTTGTATCTCCAGAGGAACAGTTATAGTGGTGAGTTGTATCTCCAGAGGAACAGTTATAGTGGTGAGTTGTATCTCCAGACAGAGGAACAGTTCTAGTGGTGAGTTGTATCTCCAGACAGAGGAACAGTCATAGTGGTGAGTTGTATCTCCAGAGAGAGGAACAGTTATAGTGGTGAGTTGTATCTCCAGAGGAACAGTTATAGTGGTGAGTTGTATCTCCAGAGGAACAGTTATAGTGGTGAGTTGTATCTCCAGACAGAGGAACAGTTCTAGTGGTGAGTTGTATCTCCAGACAGTTATAGTGGTAGAAGGTGCGACCTATGATAATAGTATGGTCTGGTGGTATGAAATCAATTGAAGTTGCACTGCAAACCATGCCTAAATTCCCCTGTTTCTGAAACAATAAGACAATTCAACATTAGCTCGTAAATCCCTAGAAACGGTATAGTACGCTACGGTGCTACCTCTTGGGGATTTGAAGCAAAAGCGTATCTCACGCATATGCGTGCTAAGACCTTTATTGTTTTACTCAGCGCCTCCTTGGAGACCTAAACCAACACTACACGGATGTTTCGTTGGGAATTCTAACCTGCAACTGGTTTGTTTTAAAGTGCGTCCCAAATGGTACCCTATTCCCTATTTAGAGCACCTCTTTTGACCAGGGCTCCGTTGTGCTCCATTTGTGACGCGCCACACTGTCGTCACATGATCTTCAACACACTGGGACTGTTTGGAACGTGCCTGCAGTGAACCTTCTCAATCTATGTGTTGGAGTTATCCAAGAACCCCTTTTGTGCTGGGTCCGATAGTACTGATTAGGAAAAATGATGATCCAAACCTAAGCCATTATGAAGATCTAAACAGACCCCAATTATAACCATATACCTTCAATCATACAGCCACATCTAGAAGTTCCTTCAATCATACAGCCACTTCTAGAATAAGTACCTTCAATCATACAGCCACTTCTAGAAGAAGTACCTTCAATCATACAGCCACATTTAGAATAAGTACCTTCAATCATACAGCCACTTCTAGAAGTACCTTCAATCATACAGCCACTTCTAGAAGAAGTACCTTCAATCATACAGCCACGTCTATAAGTACCTTCAATCATACAGCCACGTCTAGAAGTACCTTCAATCATACAGCCACGTCTAGAAGAAGTACCTTCAATCATACAGCCACATCTAGAAGAAGTACCTTCAATCATACAGCCACTTCTAGAAGTACCTTCAATCATACAGCCACGTCTAGAAGAAGTACCTTCAATCATACAGCCACATCTAGAAGAAGTACCTTCAATCATACAGCCACATCTAGAAGAAGTACCTTCAATCATACAGCCACATCTAGAAGTACCTTCAATCATACAGCCACATCTAGAATAAGTACCTTCAATCATACAGCCACTTCTAGAAGAAGTACCTTCAATCATACAGCCACTTCTAGAAGTACCTTCAATCATACAGCCACATCTAGAAGAAGTACCTTCAATCATACAGCCACATCTAGAAGAAGTCATGGGAGAAACATTTTAACACTTAAGGAAAAAGGAAACGGCACACTGCTCTTGATAATATCACAGATATTTAATAAGCTTACGTATCGGCCACACGGACTTCGTCACTTAAGATAAAACACATCCATAACTGTCACTGGCCAGGTAGCTGGAAGCTAACGTGAATATTCAGTTCTCATGAAAGGTTACTAGCGCGAGTGTAGTTCACCAAACCACCATTAATATGCGTTACATCAACATAACATAGACATATTGAGCATTAAAAAGATTCATGTCATTTCCAACGTACATGTAACTGCCAAAATAGAGGAAACACTTGAGTAAATGAGGGATACAAAGCATATTGAAAGCAGGTTGTTCCACGCAGGTGTGGCCCTGTTTGTGTGTGTGCGTGTGTGTGTGTGTGTGTGTGTGTGTGTGTGTGTGTGTGTGTGTGTGTGTGTGTGTGTGTGTGTGTGTGTGTGTGTGTGTGTGTGTGTGTGTGTGTCTAAGACAGCAATTTTCACCTCCATCAACAAAACACTCAAATTATGGAATTTCTCATGGAGGAATGGTGGAACATCCCTTCAATAGAGTTCCAGACACTTGTATAATCTATGCCAAGGTGCATTGAAGCTGTTCTTGCGAATTGTGGTGGTGCAGTGCCCTGTTAAGACACTTTATGTTGGTGTTTCCTTTATTTTGGCAGTTACCTGTATATTATAGTGCAATTATGCCAGAGATGCAATGCACAATTTTACAAGATCCGCACAAAGAAAATGTTGCATGTTGTTCATCAAATGAGCTATACTGAACAAAAAAACAAACACAACATGTAAAGTGTCTCATGTTTCATGAGCTGAAATAAAAGATCCCAGAAATGTTCCAGATGCACATAAAGCTTATTTCTCAAAAAATGTGTTTACATCCCTGTTAGTGAGCATTTCTCTTTTGCCAAAATAATCCATCCACCTGACAGGTGTGGCATATCAAGAAGCTGATTACACAGTATGATCATTGCACAGGTGCACCTTGTGCTGGGGACAATAAAAGGCCACTTTAAAATGTGCAGTTGTGTCACACAACACAATGCCACAGATGTCTCATGTTTTGAGCGAGCGTGCAATTGGCATGCTGACTGCAGGAATGTCCACCAGAGCTGTTGCCAGATAATTTGATGTTAATTTCTCTACCATAAGACTCCTTCAACATAATTTTAGAGAAATTGGCAGAACGTCCAACAAGCTTCACAACCGCAGACCACATGTAACTACGCCAGCCCAGGACCTCCATATCCAGCTTCTTCATCTGTGGGATCTTCTGAAACCAGCCACCCGGACAACTGATGAAACTAGATTTGCACAACCAAAGAATTTCTGCACAAACTGTCAGAAACCGTCTCAGGGAAGCTCATCTGCATGCTCATCGTCCTTACCAGGGTCTTGACCTGACTGCAGTTCGGCGTCGTGACCGACTTCAGTGGCAAATGTTCACTTTTGATGGCCACTGACACACTGGAGAAGTGTGTTCTTCACAAATTAATCCCGGTATGGCGTTGTGTGGGTGAGCGGGTTGGCTGATGTCAACGTTGTGAACAGAGTTCCCCATGGTGGCGGTGTGGTTATGAGCAGGCATAACCTATGGACAATGAACACAATTGCATTTTATTAATGACAATTTGAATCCACAGAGAGACCTTGATGAGATCCTGAGGACCATTGTCGTGCCATTCATCCACCACCATCACCTCAAGTTTCAGCATGATAATGGTCGGTCCCATGTCGGAGGATCTGTACACAATTCTTGGAAGCTGAAAATGTCCCAGTTCTTCCATGGCCTGCGTACTCACCAGACATGTCACCGATTGAGCATGTTTGGGATGCTCTGGATCGACGTGTACGACAGCGTGTTCCTGTTGCCGCCAATATCCAGCAAATTCGCACAGCCATTGAAGAGGAGTGGAACAGCATTCCACAGGCCACAATCAACAGCATGATCAACTTTATGTGAAGGAGATGTGTCGCGCTGCATGAGGCAAATGGTTGTCACACCAGATACTGACTGGTTTTCTGATCCACGCCTCTACCTTTTTCTTAGGTATCTGTGTCCAACAGATGCATATCTTTATTCCCAGACATGTGAAATGGATAGACTAGGGTCTAATCAATTCATTTCAATTGACTCATTTTCTTGTAGTTTATGAACTGTAACTCAGTAAATCTTAGAAATTGTTGTGTTGCATGTTGCGTTTTATTTGTGTTCAGTGTAGACTTTTCCTAAAGGGTAGTTTAAATTAGTTTCATTTGACATAAACACTACATGTCAAGTGTGCTTTAATGCTTTAAACATGCTCTAGGAAGATGTTACGGAGGAGCTGGTTGTGTCATGAATCATTTTTTTAGTAAATAAAGTGTACATTTTTGCCGATGTAGACATAGATACGTTCGTTTAGAGCATTTCCTAGGAATCTAAATCCTTGCACATTATAGTTCCCACCTTGAAATCACACCACTTAATGCTGTGCACACATATAGAACCATTGTGATTCTTGAGATTCAAAATATTGCAATCAAGAGACAATTTTGGTTATTGGTTAACTTTGTGTGAATTCAGTGTGAATTCAGTGTTCATTATTGCACACTGTACTGTTTGCTATCAGTTCAGTTTGCTTTGAGCACACTACTTTGCTGTGTTGTCATAAGTGCGTTGTTCGATTTCAAAACCGTGGCATTGAAGCGTTTGACTTCAATCAATTCAGTCGTTGTTGTTCTGAACATGCCCACCCACATAATCCTTACATGACATTGCACAACACTCATTAACATTTGTCTCATGCAGTGCAATACATTATGCTATTATCACAGTGCAATGAGTACAGTGGGCACATACAGTGTGGTGGATAATTACATGTCTATGAATAGTATTAAACTAACGGATTGAGTGCACTAATCTGCGTTTTTAAAGACCATTGGAATGTCTTCAACAAGTGTTTTCTGACTGTTATATTGGTGGTCTTGGTGACTGTTGAAGAAACTAGCATAGGGCAGATCGGGCAAATGCCAAATGGCCGTTCAGCCCAATGGGCCTAACTAAATATTCTGTTTTTTTTGTGCAAAAAAAAAAAGTGAATTATTTGACTAGTGGTGGGCCAGTGTGTTGGAAATGCCCGGGCCGATTTCTGATCCCAGTCTGTCCCTGAATCCAGACCCATATGGAATGTTCTGAGCTCCAATAATACACCTTAATATTGCATTGTGTAGCAACATGAAAATCTCTGGCAGTTCCATTAAAACGCTGGCTAGGCAAAAGTGAGTGATTGGGAGGCAACACACACACTGTATATGTACAGTATATATATATATACACACAACACATACGTCACTATAAAAGTATGTTGAGTGTTACGCCCCTGAATTATTACAAAGGCTGAGAATATATGTTTAACTTCTATGGCGGATGCAGTCGATGACATCATGGTACACATTTCAGAGAGAGTGAGCATTTTATTAAACACACAATCATGGAAACTACATACAAAAATGATAGCTGTCCAAATAGCTTTCAAATATATCTGTCTCTTTGTCCCTACAACAGTACAATACTAAGACTGTAAATATAAATGAACAAAAATATACATGCAATGTGCAACAATTTCAAAGATTTGTATCGAGTTACAGTGCATACAAGGAAATCAGTCAATTGAAATGAATTCACGAGGCTCTAGTCTATGGATTTCACATGACTGGGAATACAGATATTCATCTGTTGGTCACAGAAACCTTAAAAAAAGAATGGGCCTCACAAACGGACCTCACGGCACGCGTCATAGTATCCCTGTGCGTTCAAATTGCCGTTGATAAAATGCAAATTGTGTTCGTTGTAGTTTAAGCTAATTGCGCTGCCCGGGAGAAACTGAAAGAGTGCGGTAGCGCTGCAGTGTCCCCATTGACAGAAAAGGTGAACTTCAGGAAAAGGCTTCAAGCACATGTAATGATGTAACATAGATTTTTTCCTATAGGGTAGTTTAACTTAGTTCCTTTTGACATACACACTACATGTCAAGTGTGCTGTAATGCTTTAAACATGCTCTAGGAAGCTGTTATGGATGTGCTGGTTGTGTCATGAATATTTTTTTGTAAATAAAGTGTACATTTTTGCCGATGTAGACATGTGTTCAGAACATTTCCTAGTAATCTAAATCCTTGCACATTATAGTTCCCACCTTGTAATCCTACCACTTACACAGAACAACAATATAAACGCAACATGTAAAGTGTCCCATGTTTCATGAGCTGTAATAAAAGATCCCAGAAATGTTTCATATACACAAAAAGCTTATTTCTCTCAAATTTTGTGCACAAATTTGTTTACATCCCTGTTAGTAATTATTTCTACTTTGCCAAGATAATCCATCCACCTGACAGGTGTAGCATATCAAGAAGCTGAACATCGTGGTCGTTACATAGGAGCACCTTGTGCTGGGGGGCAATAAATGGTCACTCTAAAATGTGCAGTTTTGTCACACAACACAATGCCACAGACTTCCCAAGTTTTGAAGGAGCGTGTAATTGGCACGTAATTGGCACGTATAATCCACTTCCAACGCTGTTTTAGAGAATTTGGCATTACGTCCAACAAGCCTCACAACACCAGACCTTGTGTAAGGCATCCTGTGGGAGAACGTTTTACTAATGTCAACGTTGTGAACAGAGTACCCCACGGTGGGGGTGGAGTTATGGTATGGGCAGGTTTAGAGTGAGGCTTTTTCATCCTTACAAACAAGTAACTTGAAGTGAGGATTTTTAATCCTTACAAACAAGTAGGTTAAAATCTGTCTTTACTCATTATATTTTTCAGTACAGCTCATCATCCAAACAACAAATGAATGTATTGAAAAGTGATCATTCCACGAACTCAGCAGGGACTTTAGTATAGCAAGCTACCGTAAGCCTTTGGGGTTGATATATAGCTTTTGTTTTTATACCCAGTGCAGACGTCACGGCAACAGGCGGTTCAGTTTCTCACTACAACACTACAACACAATAACATTATTAGATGTAAAACCATATAGATTACATCGGGGCATACCTAGTCAGTTGTACAACTGAATGAATTCAACTGTGTCTTTTGCATTTAACCCAACCCCTCTGATATGTATCCTGTTGTTCACCCTGTTGCTCACCCTTTAGTTAACCCAGTTGCTCACCTTGTTATTCACCCTTTAGTTAACCCAGTTGCTCACCCTGTATTCACCCTGTTACTCACCCTGTTATTCACCCTGTTATTCACCCTGTTACTCACCCTGTTATTCACCCTGTTATTCACCCTGTTATTCACCCTGTTACCCACCCTGTTATTCACCCTGTTATTCACCCTGTTATTCACCCTGTTATTCACCCTGTTATTAACCCTGTTACTCACCCTGTTATTAACCCTGTTGTTTACCCTGTTATTAACCCTGTTATTAACCCTGTTACTCACCCTGTTACTCACCCTGTTATTAACCCTGTTATTCACCCTGTTATTCACCCTGTTACTCACCCTGTTATTCACCCTGTTATTCACCCTGTTACTCACCCTGTTATTCACCCTGTTATTAACCCTGTTGTTTACCCTGTTATTAACCCTGTTACTCATCCTGTTACTCACCCTGTTATTAACCCTGTTATTCACCCTGTTATTCACCCTGTTATTCACCCTGTTATTAACCCTGTTACTCACCCTGTTATTCACCCTGTTATTCACCCTGTTATTAACCCTGTTACTCACCCTGTTATTCACTCTGTTATTCACCCTGTTATTAACCCTGTTATTAACCCTGTTATTCACCCTGTTATTCACCCTGTTATTCACCCTGTTACTCACCCTGTTATTCACCCTGTTGTTTACCCTGTTATTAACCCTGTTACTCACCCTGTTACTCACCCTGTTATTAACCCTGTTATTCACCCTGTTATTAACCCTGTTATTCACCCTGTTATTCACCCTGTTATTCACCCTGTTATTAACCCTGTTGCTCTGTCTGTTACTCACCCTGTTATTAACCCTGTTACTCACCCTGTTATTCACCCTGTTATTCACCCTGTTGTTTACCCTGTTATTAACCCTGTTATTCACCCTGTTATTCACCCTGTTATTCACCCTGTTATTCACCCTGTTGCTCACCCTGTTCTTCACCCTGTTATTCACCCTGTTATTCACCCTGTTATTCACCCTGTTATTAACCCTGTTATTAACCCTGTTATTCACCCTGTTATTCACCCTGTTATTCACCCTGTTATTAACCCTGTTATTCACCCTGTTATTCACCCTGTTATTCACCCTGTTATTCACCCTGTTATTAACCCTGTTATTAACCCTGTTATTCACCCTGTTATTCACCCCGTTGTTCACCCTGTTATTAACCCTGTTACTCACCCTGTTGCTCAGCGCTCCTCCAGCAGCCAAGAACTCATCAGTCCGTCAACATCTCTCTGTCTGACCCTCCGGTGTGACAAGCCAGGGACACATACTGTACTGACCTGCCGTCCACACCAACACACACACACACACACACACAAGCACACATACACACACATGCAAGCAGGCAGCGGCAGCCTTGGGACAGTGTACATGACACTTCCCTAGTCTGGCCTGCCATTGCAGGTGGCTGAGAGGACAAGGATGACACCGGTGCCCTTCATAACAAAGACCTACTCCCTCCCCGCAAAGGGGTGGAATGGTACATTAAGGTAAGGTAGCCTCTTAAACTGTAGGGATCTACCACATTATGAAAAGGTTGCCAAGCTTTTCGATGAAATGTGACCTTTGTCAGACAATACCTGACTCCTATAGCCTCTTAACAGCACTTTTACCTCTGTGGCTGACAGAGATGTAATTCACAACTACTGTACAAATAGAATGATTTAGGGCAGGCTCCCAGAAGACTGTGCAAGGGGTCAATGTGTGTGTGTGTGTGTGTGTGTCAGCAAAGATTGTGTATTATATTGACAAGATATTCGAGTGACTGATCTAAAAATGGAAATATATGTCCTCATAGATGGAAGGCAGGCGAGAGGAGGCGAGACTAGGTGGGACCATTCAAGCCAATGAGAGGGCAGATACACATGTGAACAACAGGCCATAGAGATAGACAGAGGACTCATCTTTGTATCTGTGCCATTATAGCATCTGTTACAGCACAGGCAGCGCCATCTCCATTTTAAAATAATAAATCTTCTTCATTCGCTGATTGCTCCCAACTCATAGGAATCCTCAGCCAGTTGACTACTTCAAAATTGTGGAAGCCCTTCAATGGCATTGTCCATGCTAAAACGGGTTATACCATGATGAATCCTGTATCTATCTTTACAACTACAGGGACAGCTCCGATATAAAGTAGTTTTTTTTCTCAGTTTGCCGAAATACCACGTTCATCCACGTATACACTTATATCAGTGTATTCGTAACACCTAACCATTACAAAACTTCTATTTGATCAAATAAGCCTCACGTAGCAAATTAGCAATGACATTATCTGTTGACCAAATTCGACACACTCTCATTGACCTCCATAATAAAATTCCTCACTTCGTGGCCTAATTTTCGTGTACAGATTTTGGGAGGAGTTAAACATCTCGCTTTGCCTCTTCCTCTCTGGGGTCAGTGTTATGGGCAGCTGCATCCAGTAGACGGTGGCCTTTGTGATGACACGTTTAATTCCCCAGGCCGGGGAGTAAGGTAGAGGGCGGCAGGATGAGCGGACGAGGGACTGACAGACACAGCGGCCGGGGGGGAACAGTTCAGCCGCGACATGTCCGCCCTGGCTTCCTCCTGCAAGGAAAAGGGAAACCAGTGTGACACATAAAAACTGATCCCCTAATATAGAAAATAACAAGGGGAAGGCCAGGAAGGTGAAAGCGGGTCTCGATGAAAATCACTTCCTCTTGCTGTGTGGCCTCCTCACCTTTTTTGAGAGCGACACAATAGCACTGGGTCCCATTCGACCATAGAGCTACATGTTAAGGCTGTTAGTCATAAGCCTATAGCTCGCTTAAGGGTGAATTAAAGGTGATGCGTGTGTAACTGAATGACCTAGGACATATATAAACACTGTCATATGACTAGGAGCATTTCCAAATGCCCATGTCAAAAGGAGACGCATTTGCTGTGAATTCTTTCAAGTGAGCCCCACAAAAAAGGTGGTAAAACTCACAATGGATTTCAACTTCACATCACTCCTTTCTGACAGCCCAACGCGCCCCCCCCCCCCCCAAAAAAAGTTCACGTTATCTGGAACTCTTTCAACAAGTAATCTGATTTTGATTTGACTTTATTTTCACAGAGGAGTAAGAATGGGAGCCCATTTCTCATTTACGATAACTAGTCTGGGAAAAGGGAGCGAGGTAAGTTAAAGTACGTGTGGTTCTCTATGTGCCTTATGAGACAATGAGCACTCAAACAATCCTAGACATGGGTAGTATTACAAGTGTTTAGAGCTCATCATTAGTGTGTTAAAGGCCATGTGACTGCCCGTTGCTGTCAGGCGTCAACTCCCTCTTTACTGCACTGCAAATCAAAAGCACTTACAAAAGTGTTCCGCGAAAGACCCAGCAACTCATTTTGTCCACTCTAATGGACATTGGTTTTTGGTCAGTATCCTTGAGGCCATACATACCACTGTGTTAAGACCTGTTGTACCTTTGAGAGAACATTCTGGGCTTTTCAATGATACCACATGACCTTGATAACTTTTTCTTCCTGGTTTTTCTAAATGGCTGCCAAACACAAAATAGCAAGTGTGTGTAATTGCCTAATTATAAATTTTTTGAGTTTGATATTCAAAATTTCTTCTCAGTAAGTATCTCAGGAAAAGTTTGGTGAGTTTGCAGAGCGGTGTACTTTTTTTCACATTAAATATTTAACTAGGCAAGTCAGTTAAGAACATATTCTTATCTACAATGACGGTTTACCCCAGACGACGCTGGGCCAATTGTGCGCGGCCCTATGAGACTCCTAATCACGGCCGGATGTAATACAGTCTGGATTCAAACCAGGGACTGTAGTGACACCTTTTGCACTGAGATGTAGTGCATTAGACCGCTGCGCCACTCGGGAGCTCCAGTAAGTAGGAGCTACAGTAAATTATACATGTCCTCTGTAATGGACATCATGTTGTTTAAAAAATGTCCTCTGTAGTGGACTTCATGATGTTTAACAAATATCCTCTGTCGTGGACATCATGATGTTTAACAAATGTCCTCTGTAGTGGACATCAGCTTGTTAACAAAATGTCCACTGCATTGTATTATCAACCTTATTCCTTATGTTCACTGCAGTACACGTACAATACAAATGTTTTAATATATACATTTTTTTAAAATTTAATTTTGGGGGAAAAAAAACCAAACACGTATGTGATGTAAAGAAAATTACAATCCCAAAATGTTTCTTTTTTGTTGCTGGGTCCCAGGAGACTATGTGCAATTGAGTGAATTGAGAGAGAGGAAAGGAAATTGAGCAATTTTGAGCATAAACATGGAGTAAACTTGGTTTGGCCTTGGATGAATGACAAAACATACTTTATGGTGCTATTACAATTAAGGATACATAAAGGTTCACCTAGCAAACCTTCAATAGCTCTACTATACAAGACACTGGTAGAGAAAAAAAACTTCTTGAGCAATTTTTTTGGTGAGTTCAAAGTCAGAATTATATCTAATGGTCGATTAAACCAATGGCTGTTGTTCACAAAGGACCATGGGAAAATGTCAGAGTAAGGACAAAGAGAAAAATAAAACAATGTGGAAGGAGGAAAGTCAGATTGTACACATTATCGAAGCACAGCCTGGATTCTACTTTTCAGACCCTAAAAATAACTGGAAGTGATTATCTATCCCGATGGAGCGATTTACTTCTTTTACTTTCTCTGGACATTTTCTCCAGACAATCAATCCGTCCATTTGAAACAATAAGGCAGTAACAAGTAACTGTGATCTGACTGTATGGAAGGGTGCCCAATAGGGCCTGCCTCATCAAGTGATATCCAACAACACCAAAAAGCTCATAAAGTTAGCCTTGAGTTAACACTTAGTGAATCAGTGTGATCCTCTCCCAGATCAGTCCATTACTTAAGCTTTGACAGGCCCAGAGCAAAACTGTTCCCATGCCCAAAAAGCTGATTTATTTCGTAAAATACAAATTTATGGCCGTTAAACAACTCCATGATGTAATTGAAAGCAACAAGCTAAAAAATATAATTCAAAGATAATTTCAGTGTGCCTAAGGCCCTAAAAATGCAGGCTGATGCCAAAGGGTGGGAGAGCAATTACACTTTCAACTTTAATAGGTGATAGTGGTCAAATACTGTGCAAGAGAGAAAAAATCCCTGCATGTAATTTGTTTGGAGTTTTCACATTTTAAATCAGAAGGGTATAGCTGGATTCTTGCCTGAAATAAATGTATCCTTATTCTCAGTAAGCTGTACTGTACATGCATAAGTCATCTTAAGAACATACAAGATTTCAAGTTAAAGGCGCACTTTGGAAGTTAAGTTGCTAATTGTTTAATGCACATTTTTTCTAGAGTATTGACCGTGGAGTCAACCTTAGTTTTAGGCTAACAAACTGACTTAGCAATATAATCTTCTCTTTTTATGGCCGTGGGAGAAGTGTCGCTTTCTGTCAAGTGAGGTTATTTCGGGACATTTCTTCTGGCCTTTGAGGGGACAATGTCTGTCGCAAGAGCACCGCCAAATCTTCTGTGATGTAACTTTAACAAAAAATGCATCAATGCAACTTTTGTATATAATTGAAAATATTAAAGTAAGGCAACTTTAGAACAGGGTCTGGGTTATAGCAGTTCTCCATCTTTAGAACAGGATCTGGGTTATGGCAGTTCTTGTCACGATCGCTGTCGCTGTCGTCCTGGGGACCGACGCCGGAGGCTCCGGACTGGAGACCGTCGCTGCAGGCTCCGGACTCACCAGGTTGGGGAGACCTACTGGAGGCCTGGTCCATGGAGCAGGCACAGGTCGAACCGGGCTGTGGGGGAGTACTGGAGATCTGGTGCTTAAAGCTGGCACCACTTTTCCTGGCTGAATTCCCACGTTGGCCCAGCACGTGCGGAGCGCAGGCACAGGATGCACTGGGCTGTGATAGCGCACCGGAGACCAGGAACGCTGTGCTGGCACAATCCGTCCTGGCTGGATGCCCACTCTAGCACGACACGGACTGTGAATGCGCACTGGAGACACCGTGCGCTTCACCACATAAAACGGTGCCTGACCAGTACCACGCTCCCTACCGTGAGCACGGGGAGTTAGCTCCGCCAACCACCCCGTGTGCCTCCCCCCAAAATTTGGTGCTTGCCTCGTTGAGCCAACTCCTCCCAACATCGCCGCTCCACCTTAGCTGCCTCCATCTCCTCCTTCGGACGGCGATATTCTCCAGCCTGCGTCCAGGGTCCCTTTCCTTCCAGAATGTCTTCCCATGTCCACTCTGTCTGCTCCTCTCGGCCACGCCGCTTGGTCCGTTTGTGGTGGGTAGTGCTGTCACGTTCGCTGTCGTGGTGGAAATGACCGGACCAAGGTGCAGCACGGTGAGCGTACATGTCTTTTATTTGATAAATGTCGCCAACAAAACAAAGAACGGTCAGGGTGTGACAGTTCTCCATCTTTAGGACAGGGTCTGGGTTATGGCAGTTCTCCATCTTTAGAACAGGGTCTGGGTTATGGCAGTTCTCCATCTTTAGAACAGGGTCTGGGTTATGGCAGTTCTCCATCTTTAGAACAGGGTCTGGGTTATGGCAGTTCTCCATCTTTAGAACAGGGTCTGGGTTATGGCAGTTCTCCATATTTAGAACAGGGTCTGAGTTATGGCAGTTCTCCATCTTTAGAACAGGGTCTGGGTTATGGCAGTTCTCCATCTTTAGAACAGGGTCTGGGTTATGGCAGTTCTCCATCTTTAGAACAGGGTCTGGGTTATGGCAGTTCTCCATCTTTAGAACAGGGTCTGGGTTATGGCAGTTCTCCATCTTTAGAACAGGGTCTGGGTTATGGCAGTTCTCCATCTTTAGAACAGGGTCTGGGTTATGGCAGTTCTCCATCTTTAGAACAGGGTCTGGGTTATGGCAGTTCTCCATCTTTAGAACAGGGTCTGGGTTATGGCAGTTCTCCCTCTTTAGAACAGGGTCTGAGTTATGGCAGTTCTCCATCTTTAGAACAGGGTCTGGGTTATGGCAGTTCTCCATCTTTAGAACAGGGTCTGAGTTATGGCAGTTCTCCATCTTTAGAACAGGGTCTGAGTTATGGCAGTTCGCCACCATGCCTTTCAGGCTATGCAATTCCCCTGCTACATTAAAAAGACTGGTGGATAAAGCGCTGTCTGGTGTCCCTGCAAAGACGCTCCTGTTGTATCTACAGACGATCCTCTGAAACTGTAACTCTCTCTCCATATTCACTTTGATTTGATATGCACATTTGACATGTTATTCTATGGTCTACAGAAAGAGCTTACGTGGAATGTTGAGATAAAGTGAAAGACGTAGGGTGATATTTTCCATCATTTTTCCAGTGGTTGTCTATTACGGACTGCCAATGTAAAAATCTTTCCACTAAGATTGTTTGCTGTACAATAATATTGTTCCCCTATGATACACTGCAAACTTTGAAAAATAAATATTAAGCCATAACCAAATACAAACATTTAGATTCTTAACTTTTGAGCAACAGGCCTCAAAACAAAGCCTCAACACACAGCTCACACTGTGTTGACTCATCAAACAATTAACTCATAAAATACAAGGTACACAATTAAAAGGAGAAAAATGTCACTCTCAATCGCAGTGAATAAAGAATACCCGATATTCATATTTATTGGCTGTTACAGTCGGCCTGTGTGGTATTATGTGTCGTAGTTCCTGAAATCATTTGTTGGAGAATAAATGCAATGTTTTACAGTTGTGAAATAAAAATGCACGTCAAGTTCCGTCATTTATTCCAAGTTCTTTCAGCTGAACCCAGAAATCCTTGTGTGACTCCTTTGAATATGGATTGGACTGAATCCCCACCCTCCCTTAGTACCCTACATCTCGCCAGTTCCCCAGCCCCTGGAAAGACCCTCCAGTGTCCTCTAACAAATCATTATAGCCCAGTCTGCGCTGGCAACACACATTACTGTTTGGCAACCGGAATAGAAGTTAGGGCCTGTAAACCGAGGCCGTTGGCTACTTCTAACACAATGCTAATGAGGCGTGCTAGAGATTGTGTAGCCTTCACCCTCTGGAGCAAAAGTCCACTCTCAAAATACTCCCTTATTGCCATTAATTATGGCAAACATGGTTATTGGTAATATCCTTATTACAGTTGTGTATTATTTTGTTGATTGTCATTTTTTACAAGGACAACAAATTGATGGTGTTGGCTGCCATAGATTTCTGCAGATAGGTCCTGGGAGTACTTCTCCAGTCCTATAATATTAAGATCTTATCAGGAGCAGGAAGATTTGACTGGGCCCGACTTTGATTGTTCATGGGAATAGAATTTTTGCATTTGGACTTTTTCAATTTGAGTATGTCTCTTTCTCAGGGTTTTGGATGTGGTAGCATATGTTAGTGGTTTGTATAATTCCCCACGTGTATCCCCCCCAGTCTCAACCCAAACAGAACCAAGTTGGCCTTTCATCAAAAATTGGTTCTGGTTTTTTCGAAGATGGTGCCCTCTCCAACAGGCCAGACGTGTGTTTTGGTTGAGGGGAAAACGCCAGTCGCTGCACGGGAAAATCTGGGCACTCCTCTTTTAAGTGAAATGAGTTCTCCCAGTTTCTGGGTAGCTCCTCTGCTGGAGACTAACAAAGCTGTCTGAATCAAGTGCCTTGTCTTCTAGCCAGTGGTTTTGATGATTTGTCACAGAAGATTGGGTTACATGGTGGTGACAGCGAATAGAAAATCTCTGTGGTTGGTATTGCATTAGCATGACGCTAACAGGGGGGCAATGCCAATTACCTTAATCAGAAGGCTGGTTCAATTCCATCGGGCCCTCAAGGAGGTATGCAAGTCTACATGAACATTGATTCCTTGATCCTTGAGATGGCTCCTATTTACAGAAGAAGTAAACAATATTCTCCTGTGTTCATGCTCATTTTCATTATTGGATAACGAGTACTACTAATAATGTTGAATTTAATCTATTTTCGAATATTGTTCCTCTCTGTAGTAAATACCCAGATCAAATTAAAGTTAATCTTTTCCCAACCCACTGCTCAGATAAACACATCAACTTTCTGTGGTGTTTAACAAGTTCTTAGAGATTAATTTATTCAGATGAACTCTGGGGAAAGGTAGTGAGCTAGGCTACAGTTATAAGGGCCTATCTCTGTCCGTCCATTTGGTGATTTTGAGATAGCTGCACACACTATATATACAGTGGGGCAAAAAAGTACTTAGTCAGCCACCAATTGTGCAAGTTCTCCCACTTAAAAAGATGAGAGAGGCCTGTAATTTTCATCATAGGTACACTTCAACTATGACAGACAAAATGAGAAAAAAAATCCAGAAAATCACATTGTAGGATTTTTTATGAATTTATTTGCAAATTATGGTGGAAAATAAGTATTTGGTCACCTACAAACAAGCAAGATTTCTGGCTCTCACAGACCTGTAACTTCTTCTTTAAGAGGCTCCTCTGTCCTCCACTCGTTACCTGTAGTAATGGCACCTGTTTGAACTTGTTAACAGTATAAAAGACACCTGTCCACAACCTCAAACAGTCACACTCCAAACTCCACTATGGCCAAGACCAAAGAGCTGTCAAAGGACACCAGAAACAAAATTGTAGACCTGCACCAGGCTGGGAAGACTGAATCTGCAATAGGTAATCAGCTTGGTTTGAAGACATCAACTGTGGGAGCAATTATTAGAAAATGGAAGACATACAAGACCACTGATAATCTCCCTCGATCTGGGGCTCCACGCAAGATCTCACCCCGTGGGGTCAAAATGATCACAAGAACGGTGAGCAAAAATCCCAAAACCACACGGGGGTACCTAGTGAATGACCTGCAGAGAGCTGGGACCAAAGTAACAAAGCCGACCATCAGTAACACACTACGCCGCCAGGGACTCAAATCCTGCAGTGCCAGACGTGTCCCCCTGCTTAAGCCAATACATGTCCAGGCACGTCTGAAGTTTGCTAGAGAGCATTTGGATGATCCAGAAGAAGATTGGGAGAATGTCATATGGTCAGATGAAACCAAAATATAACTTTTTGGTAAAAACTCAACTCGTCGTGTTTGGAGGACAAAGAATGCTGAGTTGCATCCAAAGAACACCATACCTACTGTGAAGCATGGGGGTGGAAACATCATGCTTTGGGGCTGTTTTTCTGCAAAGGGACCAGGACGACTGATCCGTGTAAAGGAAAGAATGAATGGGGCCATGTATCGTGAGATTTGAGTGAAAAACTCCTTCCATCAGCAAGGGCATTGAAGATGAAACGTGGCTGGGTCTTTCAGCATGACAATGATCCCAAACACACCGACCGGGCAACGAAGGAGTGGCTTCGTAAGAAGCATTTCAAGGTCCTGGAGTGGCCTAGCCAGTCTCCAGATCTCAACCCCATAGAAAATCTTTGGAGGGAGTTGAAAGTCTGTGTTGCCCAGCAACAGCCCCAAAACATCACTGCTCTAGAGGAGATCTGCATGGAGGAATGGCCAAAATACCAGCAACAGTGTGTGAAAACCTTGTGAAGACTTACTGTCACGTTCCTGACCTGTTTTCTCTTGTTTTGTATGTCTTTATTGGTCAGGGCGTGAGTGTTGGGTGGGTAGTCTATGTTTTGTATTTCTAGGTTGGTTTTTGTGTTCGGCCTGGTATGATTCTCAATTAGAGACAGGTGTGTATCGTTTGTCTCTAATTGAGAGTCATACTAAGGCAGCCAGGGTTTCACTGGGGTTTTTGTGGGTGTTTGTTCCTGTGTCCTCACAGGACGGTTGAAGGTTAGTCACATTTGTTGTTTTGTAGTTTTGTAGTGTCTTGTTTTGCTGTTGTCATTAAAAGATGGCTTATTTCCCTCAATCCGCATCTTGGTCCTATCCATGCTCCTTCTCGTCTAAGGGGGAGAGCAACAATGACTACCTTTACACTTACAGAAAACGTTTGACCTCTGTCATTGCCAACAAAGGGTATATAACAAAGTATTGAGATAAACTTTTGTTATTGACCAAATATTTATTTTCCACCATAATTTGCAAATAAATTCATAAAAAATCCTACAATGTGATTTTCTGGAATTTTTTCCCTCATTTTGTCTGTCATAGTTGAAGTGTACCTATGATGAAAATTACAGGCCTCTCTCATCTTTTTAAGTGGGAGAACTTACACAATTGGTGGCTGACTAAATACTTTTTTGCCCCACTGTAGATGTTTCTATTGTGTTATTGACTGTACGTTTGTTAATGTGTAACTCTGTGTTGTTGTTTATTGTCGCACTGCTTTGCTGTATCTTGGCCAAATCGCAGTTGTAAATGAGAGCTTGTTCTCAACTGGCCTACCTGGTTAAATAAAGGTTAAATAAAAAATAAAAATAGGTATCAAAATAGTCCACTTAACATTGGTTTCAATGTGTCCACTGTCACCAAAACATCAGCAAAGCGTTAATGGTATTGTACACAACCACGTCCATAACCTAGCCTCCCAGGCCTCCCAGGCCTATCGAGTGTTCGGCATGTTGATGTGGAATTCTAACATAGGCTTGGCTGCCTAAAAACTGTTTTGTATTTTGGCTCTTTAATGTAAAAAAGGAAGTCTATATGGTGTTGTAAAATCCTGGGCCAAAATATATCAGAGGGGGTTGCACAATAATGAAGGCATTCAATATTTTACAAGGATAAGAAGGTTCCGGACTTCTTTCTAATCAGAACACACTGAAGTATACGCTCATCCTTGGTCTTCTAGCTTCTGATTCATTTGACTTATAAAGCCCCAAAGTGTTTGGTGGAACAGATACCTTATGCTTGCAATTGGCATTAGTGACTGGCAATACAAGACAAACACTGTGGTGGTTTGCAGTCAGTGGCGTTGCTGTTGTTGTTATCCAAAAGGCATTTTGGATAGTTTCAAGATTTGACACCACATACATGACATCATACTGGTAGTAAAGGTATGAGAAGTCTGCTCTGATTACCTGCTCTGACCCATGAGGCCACTGGAGACGCGTATACCCGTGAGGGACTTGGTGTAAAGAAGCGTGGGAACACATTCCCCCTGAAGGAAGGGGGGCAGTGTAGTGACCTTCACACAACCCCTAGTGACCTTGTCAAGAGATGTCTTGGTGTACCAGCTCAGGCGTTTGGTTGTCAGTCGCTGGACCCGGGTTACAGTCCCAGTTGTTGATACCCTCTGAATTTGCTAAAGAATCTTTCATCATATCTCTGACTACATCCAGTTATTCATTATTCAGTCCATGGCTCTGACTTTGATAATTATCTTTAATAACAGCTGGTATCGTAAAGGTATATTGTGGTATTTTAGTTTCTAATAGTGAACCTGAAATTAATCGCTGATTTTAACTATGTGCGTAATATATGATATAAATCCGTATCGTACCAAATGTAATCACAAAATCCTTTACTTTTTTTATAAGGTCCAATTCACCAAACGTCCTGAGCTTTTTGGGGGTCCGTGGAGAGGTGTGCAACTTTCTGTTATAGTGATAAGTTCATTCCCGGGGGACCCTTTTTGGATCACAAGGCCAAAAGCAAAAGGGCATCTTTAATCAATGAATACATATGTATGAGAAACAAACGGCTTTGAATTGACGCACCATTACAGATGCATCACATTCGGTTCCAATCCAAATGTTAGGGAAATGGACAATATCGTATTGATTTGGTTTATAGCCCCTTAAACAGGTGCAGCTGCAATTGTGAGGCAAACACTGCCCACAAAATTGTTATATTTAAGACTTTCCACTGAGCCCACAAGCTATTCAAATCCTCTGGGGCTACTTAATGCATGAAACCAGACCAGCAGCAGGGTTAAGAATTGGCATGGGGGCAAATGCAATGCAGACATGTTTGTTTAATAATGTTAAGAGTACAGGAAGTTGCTCGCTGCCAGGAATATCTGCAGGGAAGTAAAAATAAGATGAAAAAACCCTGACTTACAACCAAATAAATATTTCCCTCAAATGCAACTAATCTTCTGATAATGAACTTTCACAACATGCTCCCATCATCTGCGTTTGTTGATTGTTCACGTGTGAGACCCGGCAGTAGAGCAAACTGAACCTGGTGTGAATCCAGATCCTGGTGGGACATCGCTCCCTTTATGTAACATATGAGGAACAGACACAAGCTGAGGAGGTGGCGAACATGACCTGGTATCATGACATCACATGCCATGATTAAAAGGCCCCTCGTTTATGACTGTGAACTACATGGGAACCTGAAACAATTAATTCTGTCATCACACAGGGTGGCTGAACAGGTTGATGCAATTTTCCCAAATTGAAAATGCTTCCTCATCATTGTTGATAGTGTATGTTGGTCAATGGTGATTGTTCACTATGAACATCTGGGATTCTATTTAGCTTGTGTACAGTAAATTCAGGACGTGTACTGAACAGTTGGGTGTATTTAAAAAGTTTCCTTGTTCTGCAAAGTGGATATAACTACAAAGTCCAGGGCATATTTCAAAAATCTATTGCATTACATGTGCAAACAAACTTGGCACTTGGGGAACTGGCGAGATGTAGGGTACTAAGGGAGGGGTGAACAATAGTACATTTAGAAATGTACTATTGCTGCAGCAGCGTATTTATGATGTTGTGCTATCTGTATTGACCCACCAAACAATCCCCTAGTCTATCATGTCTGTTCACAATCTCTCCTTCTTGCTTTTTAGATTAACTCATATGCCCCCCCCCCCTTTTCATATGATAGTAATAGTTTGATCAGAAGTACATTACACTGCTACTCAAAATAGTTAATTGATCGATGACATTATGTCTTTCTACACTCTGCTCATGAGAGAAGCAAGCCCCACACAAATCCTGCACCTCGTCAAGGTCCAACACTTTTGGCATTAGCCACAAACCCAAGGGACACGTAACCATACCCTCCTCACTCACACACATAAAGGTCTGTTAAGCCCCCTCTTTGCAACTTTAGAGCAATACCCCCCCGTTATAGGGGGGAGACCCCGATCACTGCAGGGTGTGTTTGTGTGTTTTGGTTGCTACATGGCTCTGTAAACAAGGTCCTTTCGGTCAGGGCAATGTTTGTGGCTCCGCTCTCCTGCCCTAGTCCTTCTAAGGCTTAACGACACTTTGTCAACTCGTGATAGGATCTTTGACAGCCATATTATTTCAAGACTCCCCACTGTTTTGAGGTTAAAATTTAGTTGATTCATCAGTGCTGTAATGTGGACCATATATATTATTTTCAATTTTAAGACTTGCAGGTATATCTTGTTATATGCATGTACAAGACTTTATAATGTCTTCAAGCTGCGTTACAATATGGCTCTATGAATTAATCTTTCAAAGGTTATTGGTAGGTTTGGACTGTGGTTCAGGGCAAAGTTGTAGGCAACAAGCATACATCAAGAAAAATCCTCAGGTAAGCTAAAAGACATTAGATACATCTTCCTACTACCGAGTTGCCCTCCTCAGTTTGTCAGGGCATGGACTCTACAAGTTGTCAAAAGTGTTTCACAGGGATGCTGGCCCATGTAGACTGTAAACTCTCCTTCCAGACTCACATCAAACATCTCCAATCCAAAGTTAAATCTAGAATTGGCTTCCTATTCCGCAACAAAGCATCCTTCACTCATGCTGCCAAACATACCCTTATAAAACTGACCATCCTACCAATCCTCGACTTCGGTGATGTCATTTACAAAATAGCCTCCAAAACCCTACTCAATAAATTGGATGCAGTCTATCACAGTGCCATCCGTTCTGTCACCAAAGCCCCATATACTACCCACCAATGCGACCTGTACACTCTCGTTGGCTGGCCCTCGCTTCATACTCGTCGTCAAACCCACTGGCTCCAGGTCATCTACAAGACCCTGCCAGGTAAAGTCCCCCCTTATCTCAGCTCGCTGGTCACCATAGCAGCACCTACCTGTAGCACGTGCTCCAGCAGGTATATCTCTCTGGTCACCCCCAAAACCAATTCTTCCTTTGGCCGCCTCTCCTTCCAGTTCTCTGCTGCCAATGACTGGAACGAACTACAAAAATCTCTGAAACTGGAAACACTTATCTCCCTCACTAGCTTTAAGCACCAGCTGTCAGAGCAGCTCATAGATTACTGCACCTGTACATAGCCCATCTATAATTTAGCCCAAACAACTACCTCTTTACCTACTGTATTTATTTATTTATTTGTTTTGCTCCTTTGCACCCCATTATTTATATCTCTACTTTTTTCTATCTCTACTATCTCTACTTTTTTTTACTTTTTTTTACTTGCTATATTGTATTTACTTCGCCACCATGGCCTTTTTATATTTTTATTTATTTATATATATATTTTGTTTGCCTTCACCTCCCTTATCTCACCTCACTTGCTCATATTGTATATAGACTTATTTTTCACTGTATTATTGACTGTATGTTTGTTTTACTCCATGTGTAACTATGTGTTGTTGTATGTGTCGAACTGCTTTGCTTTATCTTGGCCAGGTCGCAATTGTAAATGAGAACGTGTTCTCAATTTGCCTACCTGGTTAAATAAAGGTGAAATAAAAAAATAAATAAAAAATGTGGGCTTCAATCTATCCCACAGTTGTATCAAGTTGGCTTGATTTCCTTTGGGTGGTGGACAATTCTTGATACACACGGGAAACTGTTGAGTGTGGAAAAACCCAGCAGCATTGCAGTTCTTGACACAAACCGGTGCGCCTGACACCTACTACCATACCCCGTTCAAAAGCACTTCAATATTTTGCTTTTGCCCATCCACCCTCTGAATGGCACACATAACACAATCCATGTCTCAATTGTCTCAAGACTTAAAAGTCCTTCTTTAACCTGTCTCCACCCCTTCATCTACACTGATTGAAGTGGATTTAATAAGATACACCAATAAGGGATCATAGCTTTCACCTGGATTCACCTGGTCAGTCTATGTCATGGAAAGAGCATATGTTGTACATATATCACTGTATGAGTGTAGCCACATGGAATTGATTACGGCAGTGGGATGACTAGACGTGCTCTATACTGTATGCATGTGTTCCTTCGCTAAACAGCTCGAATGACAGAATAATCACTTCAGATTTAATGACCACATGATAATAAACCTCCGGGTTTAGAGCCTCTTCTCCCGCACCAACTCTCCACCTTGTTGAAAGCTTGGATCGGCCTGTTCTCTGTCAAAAGACGCATAGAGCGAGAGAGAAAACAGTGGATAGGAGGAAAAGTAAGTGAAAAGGTGTGTGGCCATGAGCTATGTTATGTATAACACAGCTTCCTGGGCCAGAGAACTCAGGCTGCACAAAAAAAAAATCTGATTTCAATAACCCAGTTAGTGTTATACTCTGTGATTTATTTATTTAGAATTCTATAATTCCCCAGGCTCGATTCACCTCCATAGCTGGAATTGACCTGCGTAGGTTTGCTTGGCATCACAAGTGTCCAACTGGCTGGCTGCCCAGCGATGGAAAACGGGTGCGGCCGTGACAGTGTGGGAAAACCAACGGACAGGTCTGCTGGAGACCTGGGTCCTGTTCAATCGATGGAAAACGTTTTGAAAGGTTTTGAAAGGGGGGGATAGTTCTCTACAAGAACTTGGTCAATAAGAACACACATTTCTGTTTTGCTACGGTGTGCCGTACTGAACACAACCCTGTAGGGAATTTTTTTAATATATTTTTTAAAATATTTTTGTTACGGGGTAGATCAGCTTTAATACTACAGATAGATTGTGGCTTCCATCAATGTAATTGTCTGCATCCCTTTACAATCCCCCTTTACGTTTACAAAAAATGTATATATACATCAAATATATATATATATTTTAATATATTGTCCTTTATTATTTTCCACTTTCCCTGCCATCCCTCCCCTAATTGGAGTAAATTCATGGACAACAACTCTTAGGAGAGATTGTTAACTGTCAGAACATAAGAAGTTCACCCAGAGCCATTTACAAGGGCATGCATACTCTGTACGTTAATGAGGTAATGAAGCATTTTATTGGAGTCTTATTGGACAATGTAGATCTAAAGCATTGGTGTGAAGAGGTCTGGTTTGTTTTTATTGGTTGAATATGATTCAGCTGTCGAGAGATTCACACCTACTGCCACACAGGATATATTCACAGAGTTACTAGTAAAAAAAGGACCATTAAAAGCGGAAGCCACATTTTCTTTTTAATCCTCATAAGAGCATTTATAGCAGGATCTCTCTCAGGTCTGAACCCTTACTTCAGATCCCCTTTGATTTTCACAAAAGTCCAAATTAAACGTGTACACGGACCTCAAGCTAGAATTTGGCCCGTACAGTGTTATTTTACGATCTGGGATCCTTTAAGATATGAAAAATAGACTCCATGAAATGTGCTATCTGAGTGAGTCCACAGCTCAAGACATTCCTTGCCCATGGGGCTGATTCATTTGAAACCATGTTGCATAATGTTCACTGTTGTCACTGACGTGCAACCAGGCATGACAATAAGACAACATTACAGGATTAATACATCTCATATTTCACATCTAATCATTTAAATATGCTACTCTATAATTTGTAACAATAATCTAGGGAGGACAGCATGGCATTTAAATCAGAACAGCAGCATAGAATTACGTAACTACCTGAACATTTCTGCAATGCTGTGGGAGGATTCAGAATGTTGGTCTGGCTGCTGTGGGAGCATTCAGAATGTTGGTCTTGCTGCTATGGGAGCATTCAGAATGTTGGTCTGGCTGCTGTGGGAGCATTCAGAATGTTGGTCTTGCTGCTATGGGAGCATTCAGAATGTTGGTCTGGCTGCTGTGGGAGCATTCAGAATGTTGGTCTTGCTGCTATGGGAGCATTCAGAATGTTGGTCTTGCTGCTGTGGGAGCATTCAGAATGTTGGTCTTGCTGCTGTGGGAGCATTCAGAATGTTGGTCTTGCTGCTGTGGGAGCATTCAGAATGGTGGTCTTGCTGCTATGGGAGCATTCAGAATGTTGGTCTTGCTGCTGTGGGAGCATTCAGAATGTTGGTCTTGCTGCTATGGGAGCATTCAGAATGTTGGTCTTGCTGCTGTGGGAGCATTCAGAATGTTGGTCTTGCTGCTATGGGAGCATTCAGAATGTTGGTCTTGCTGCTGTGGGAGCATTCAGAATGTTGGTCTTGCCGCTGTGGGAGCATTCAGAATGTTGGTCTTGCCGCTGTGGGAGCATTCAGAATGTTGGTCTTGCTGCTATGGGAGCATTCAGAATGTTGGTCTTGCTGCTGTGGGAGCATTCAGAATGTTGGTCTTGCTGCTGTGGGAGCATTCAGAATGTTGGTCTTGCCGCTGTGGGAGCATTCAGAATGTTGGTCTTGCTGCTGTGGGAGCATTCAGAATGTTGGTCTTGCCGCTGTGGGAGCATTCAGAATGTTGGTCTTGCTGCTGTGGGAGCATTCAGAATGTTGGTCTTGCTGCTATGGGAGCATTCAGAATGTTGGTCTTGATGCTATGGGAGCATTCAGAATGTTGGTCTTGCTGCTGTGGGAGCATTCAGAATGTTGGTCTTGCCGCTGTGGGAGCATTCAGAATGTTGGTCTTGCCGCTGTGGGAGCATTCAGAATGTTGGTCTTGCTGCTGTGGGAGCATTCAGAATGTTGGTCTTGCTGCTATGGGAGCATTCAGAATGTTGGTCTTGCTGCTGTGGGAGCATTCAGAATGTTGGTCTTGCTGCTATGGGAGCATTCAGAATGTTGGTCTTGCTGCTGTGGGAGCATTCAGAATGTTGGTCTTGCTGCTATGGGAGCATTCAGAATGTTGGTCTTGCTGCTGTGGGAGCATTCAGAATGTTGGTCTTGCTGCTGTGGGAGCATTCAGAATGTTGGTCTTGCTGCTGTGGGAGCATTCAGAATGTTGGTCTTGCTGCTGTGGGAGCATTCAGAATGTTGGTCTTGCTGCTATGGGAGCATTCAGAATGTTGGTCTTGCTGCTGTGGGAGCATTCAGAATGTTGGTCTTGCTGCTGTGGGAGCATTCAGAATGTTGGTCTTGCTGCTGTGGGAGCATTCAGAATGTTGGTCTTGCCGCTGTGGGAGCATTCAGAATGTTGGTCTTGCTGCTGTGGGAGCATTCAGAATGTTGGTCTTGCTGCTGTGGGAGCATTCGGAATGTTGGTCTTGCCGCTGTGGGAGCATTCGGAATGTTGGTCTTGCTGCTGTGGGAGCATTCGGAATGTTGGTCTTGCCGCTGTGGGAGCATTCGGAATGTTGGTCTTGCCGCTGTGGGAGCATTCAGAATGTTGGTCTTGCTGCTGTGGGAGCATTCAGAATGTTGGTCTTGCCGCTGTGGGAGCATTCAGAATGTTGGTCTTGCTGCTGTGGGAGCATTCAGAATGTTGGTCTTGCTGCTGTGGGAGCATTCGGAATGTTGGTCTTGCCGCTGTGGGAGCATTCGGAATGTTGGTCTTGCTGCTGTGGGAGCATTCGGAATGTTGGTCTTGCCAAGACTAGCTCCATCAGTAGAGGCGGGTAATCCGTGTCAAATTAATGTGCTGGAAGGAAATACACTTTTATTCCACGCTCCAAACAACCCCCCGTGTGTACACACGCACACGGTTGTATGGTCTACAAGGGGATTGGGGAAACCTTGGTCGTGTTTCATCTACAGTAAGATACTGTCATTCGCAAGGGAGAGATGTTCTTAACATTAGTTTGCAAAATCAAAATCCTATCAGTCATTTGAATTTCTGTGCTGATTTCGAGGATCGCTGTGAAGAGTTTTTTTTGTGTGGTTTTACAAATTACATGACTAGAGGGTGGGTTAATTACGGAAGACACATTTCAGTTGAATGCATTCAGTTGTACAATTGACTAGGTATCACCCTTTCCCTTTCCTTTCCCTTTCTCTTACTGATTTAGCTTTACAAATAACAATTTGATAATCTGCTTAGCAATCGGTTAGGAGGACTTTCAGGCCTTTAAGTTTGTGTCATATTCTTGAATGCTGCTCTTATTAGGGCTCCTGAGTGGTGCTGCAGTCTAAGGCACTGCATCTCAGTGCAAGAGGTGTCACTACAGTCCCTGGTTTGAATCCAGGCTGTATCACAACCAGCCGTGATTGGGAGTCCCACAGTCGGCGCACAATTGGCCCAGCGCCGTCCGGGTTTGGCCGGGGGTAGGCCGTCATTGTAAACAAGAATGTGTTCTTAACTGACTTGCCTAGTTAAATGAATAAAATATTGGGGTTTCCGCACGGCGCTGCCTTTATCCAGCCATGGATATGGTCAAATTCATTTCGAATTTCCTTCCTTCCTTCAGGATGTTGGACATAGCAATAATCAAGATGAGGTCATCATGTATGTAAAAAAAAGCATCTAAATATCAGTTTCTAAACTATCCCTCATTCCTGCACTGAACCTCGTTGGACTTAACTGTGAATATGAAATGCAGTGTGTAGTTCCTGGTTTTTAATTCTCTTATTACTTTAGTCCTAGAATTGATTTGATTATGTTTTTACTTGGTTTTAATAGTGATGAAATAAAACACCCCTTTCAACCACTCTTTTGGCGCTGCATTTTGAACAACAAGCAAAGAGGAAAGAGGACGAGACTGAAGTAGAAAGCGGAGAGAGTTTTCAACTGACAGTGATAATTAAATCATGTAAGTAGCAAGCAGGTCGGAGGTGGCGCGACCACCAACAAGCGGTGTGCGGTTTCCTACTCCTGCAGTTAAAAAGCACACGTCTGTGGCCCCATTGAAAGCCTAGACCATTGTAAACACAGTCTGGAACAACATTAGTGTTAGGTAGGTGCTTTGAGCTTTGGGTGGCATCACTGTTTTCTCTCTCAACACCAGTACACAAGACCCTTCTCTCAATTAACACCAGTACACAAGACCCTTCTCTCTTAACACCAGTACACAAGACCCTTCTCTCTTAACACCAGTACACACGACCCTTCTCTCTTAACATCAGTACACAAAACCCTTCTCTCTTAACATCAGTACACAAAACCCTTCTCTCTCAACACCAGTACACAAAACCCTTCTCTCTTAACATCAGTACACAAAACCCTTCTCTCTTAACATCAGTACACAAAACCCTTCTCTCTTAACACCAGTACAATATCTTCTCTGTCAACACCATTACACAACATCTTCTCTGTCAACAGCATTACACAAGACCCTTCCTTCCTCAAGATGGCCTCAGTGGCCATGACAAATTGATAATTGTATTGCTCTTCAAACAGAATCCATATTAGTATGCTGACATTCTACTGTGTGTGTGTGTGTGTGTGTGTGTGTGTGTGTGTGTGTGTGTGTGTGTGTGTGTGTGTGTGTGTGTGTGTGTGTGTGTGTGTGTGTGTGTGTGTGTGTGTGTGTGTGTGTGTGTGTGTGTGTGAGAGAGAGAGAGAGTGTGCTTGTATATATGTGTGTTTTGTGTGTGTATACTAGTGTGTGGGCCTCTGCACTGGAGATGATCCAGGCCGGTTCAATTTGCCTCATTAACAAACTCTTCTGTAGACTTCAGTGTTGTCCTGGGCAAGGCAACAGAGATGTTATTTCTCCTAATAATTGTGTGTTTGTGTGGTGATGCCATATCAACAGTAAAGTACAGTCCCACTGAGCCTCTGTAACGCTGCAGGTAGGCTGATAAACGATGGCTTGCAGGAAGACTATGTTGATCCTGTCAATGGGAAGCTTTGATAGCTTTGATATCAGAAGAGGTCACAAGTTCTCTGCCTGTATTAACAGTGTGTGTGTGTGTGTGTGTGTGTGTGTGTGTGTGTGTGTACGTCAGTCAGCGCTTGTGTAATCCCAAACTCTCTCTCTGTCCCAACAGATCACCATCAATGTCCACATATCTATATTATGTTCCTGGTAACTGTGTGTAGTTGTCCTCCAAACATTTCTTGTTCTTTCTCCATCCAGTATGCTGGTCTAGTAGCCCCCTGTACCCCCCCCCCCCCCCCCCCCCCCCCCTGCCGAGGTGAGTGATTGGCTGATTAGATTGGACACAGACTAAAACAGCAGCGGTTTTACCGTGGCAACCACCATCAATCACTCAGGGGAGACGCTCTCTAAATGAAGGCTAGGTAAATAAACCCAGAGGCAGCGCCCACCCCGGGTCAGTAGGCTCAGAAGTAAGGGGCCTAACCTGACTCCCCTGACCCCCTCCCTGGGTTTCACACCCCGGCCTGGCCTGGCCTGGCCTGGCTGCCTGTCCCACCTCCCTCGTCTTGATAAGGGGTGAGCGGACACCTCTTGTTGTTTGAGCTCCCCCTGAGAAGTGCTGTTGTCACTTTTCCCTTTGTCAGGCCCTTTAATCTGGCTCCTCTGGAAGCGTTGTGGAGAAGAGTAGCAAGGTGCTGATACATTATCAGTGGTAATCTGAAAGACGGTGGAATGATAGTGCCAACGGCTCCTGATAAGCAGAATGAAACGTTTTGAAACCAGTGTGACTTGATTTTCACACATTTGTAAATGTCCTGACAACCCTGCTCCCTTCCACACACGTATGCAAACACACCCCACACACACGTCTATACACACGTCTATACACACACACAAACACACCCCACACACAGTCTATACACACGTCCACACACACACACACACACACACACACACACACACACACACACACACACACACACACACACACACACACACACACACACACACACACACACACACACCCTGCCCCACACACACACACGTCAATACACACACACAAACACACACATAGACCCCCACCCCACACACACACATAGCACCCCGCCACCTCCCCCCCACACATACACACACACACACACACACACAAACACACAAAGGCTGAAACACAAACAGTACATGTCGCTTATTTGCTCTGCCGCATGTTTGCTGACTCTGGTCTCTCCCCCTGGGCGGCCGGGCGCTCAAGTTCCTCCTCAGCCCCCGAATCAGCTCATCCTACGATCCAGCACAGTGGAGAGAGCAGCAAGGGAGATATGGGCCAAAACAAAGAGCCCGGAGTAGTGTTTTCTCTGCAAACCTCAGCTATCTGAGACACTGGAGATCAGGTTTTCACTCAGAGCTGCATCACAATGTCTTCCCTGCTTCCATCCACCCCCCCCCCCCCCACTCCCTCTCCTGTTATTCCCTGCTTCCATCCACCCCCCCCCACTCCCTCTCCTGTTATTCCCTGCTTCCACCCCCCCCCCACTCCCTCCTGTTATTCCCTGCTTCCATCCACCCCCCCCCCACTCCCTCCTGTTATTCCCTGCTTCCATCCACCCCCCCCCCCCCACTCCCTCTCCTGTTATTCCCTGCTTCCATCCACCCCCCCCCCCACACTCCCTCTCCTGTTATTCCCTGCTTCCATCCACCCCCCCCCCCCACTCCCTCTCCTGTTATTCCCTGCTCCCCCCCCCCCCCCCCCACACTCCCTCTCCTGTTATTCCCTGCTTCCTTGCTTCCACCCCCCTTCTCCCCTCCACCCCCAGGGACCAGACACAGACCAGTGGCTTGAAGGAACTCTGCGACCTGAGGGGTGTGTGTGTGGGGGGGGGTTCAGTAACACGCAGGCAAGCATCCCCAGAATCCACACACCCCTGCCAAAGTTAACAGATAGCAGGGATTCAGTATCAAAGTTGATCATATTTGGCTCCACAAACACAATAGTCCATTGGAAAAATACGAGCCCAAGGAGTTCCCCACCCACTGATTATTTAAATAGAAAACGTTTAATTATGAACATTGGGGAAATCAAACTGTGGTGCCCTGGGTACTTTACACCAGGTTCCCTACCAGGAGTGAAAGCATAGCTTGGGATTTTGACTAACCCCGACTTCCACTCTGCTTCCCTGTAGTCATCCTCCTCTGGCGTTTACTTTTCTTCTCTTCCTCTGAAGTTCATACTGACTCCTGGTTTTAGTGAAGCAGCAGAAAACTGGGATGAACAGCGACAGGATATATTTCCTTTAGAAGAAAGAACTGAACAAAGAGAGAACTTAAGAAAGACAGAAAGATGCATTCACCTAGTCAAGCACACCGTTGAATAGTCATTTTAAATGTTATAGGGTTCATTCAGTAAGGGAAGACTCTTTAACTTACAAGGCATTACTTGTACTTTCAGATAAATTATGCAAGTGAATGTACAGTACATTCCAAGTCAGGACTCTATTTTCTACTAGGCAAGTCAGTTAAGAGCAAATGATCTTGCAACTTTTCGGTTACTAGTCCAACGCTCTAACCACTAGGCTACCTGCCGGTTACTAGTCCAACGCTCTAACCACTAGGCTAACCACTAGGTTACTAGTCCAACGCTCTAACCACTAGGCTACCTGCTGGTTACTAGTCCAACGCTCTAACCACTAGGCTACCTGCCGGTTACTAGTCCAATACTCTATCCACTAGGCTACCTTTCGGTTACTAGTCCAACGCTCTATCCACTAGGCTACCTGCCGGTTACTAGTCCAACGCTCTAACCACTAGGCTACCTGCCGGTTACTAGTCCAACACTCTAACCACTAGGCTACCTGCCGGTTACTAGTCCAATACTCTATCCACTAGGCTACCTTTCGGTTACTAGTCCAACGCTCTAACCACTAGGCTACCTGCCGGTTACTAGCCCAACACTCTAACCACTAGGCTACCTGCTGGTTACTAGTCCAACACTCTAACCACTAGGCTACCTGCCGGTTACTAGCCCAACACTCTAACCACTAGGCTACCTTTTGGTTACTAGTCCAACACTCTAACCACTAGGCTACCTGCCGGTTACTAGTCCAACACTCTAACCACTAGGCTACCTGCCGGTTACTAGTCCAACACTCTAACCACTAGGCTACCTGTCGGTTACTAGTCCAACGCTCTAACCACTAGGCTACCTGCCGGTTACTAGTCCAATACTCTAACCACTCTGCTACCTTTCGGTTACTAGTCCAACGCTCTAACCACTAGGCTACCTGCCGGTTACTAGTCCAACACTCTAACCACTAGGCTACCTGCTGGTTACTAGTCCAGCACTCTAACCACTAGGCTACCTGCCGGTTACTAGTCCAACACTCTAACCACTAGGCTTCCTCCCGGTTACTAGTCCAACACTCTAACCACTAGGCTACCTGCCGGTTACTAGTCCAACACTCTAACCACTAGGCTACCTGCCGGTTACTAGTCCAACGCTCTAACCACTAGGCTACCTGCCGGTTACTAGTCCAACGTTCTAACCACTAGGCTACCTGCTGGTTACTAGTCCAACGCTCTAACCACTAGGCTACCTGCCGGTTACTAGTCCAACGCTCTAACCACTAGGCTACCTGCCGGTTACTAGTCCAACGCTCTAACCACTAGGCTACCTGCTGGTTACTAGTCCAACGCTCTTACCACTAGGCTACCTGCCGGTTACTAGTCCAACGCTCTTACCACTAGGCTACCTGCTGGTTACTAGTCCAACGCTCTTACCACTAGGCTACCTGCCGGTTACTAGTCCAACGCTCTAACCACTAGGCTACCTGCTGGTTACTAGTCCAACGCTCTAACCACTAGGCTACCTGCTGGTTACTAGTCCAACACTCTAACCACTAGGCTACCTGCTGGTTACTAGTCCAACGCTCTTACCACTAGGCTGCCTTTTGGTTACTAGTCCAACACTCTAACCACTAGGCTACCTGCCGGTTACTAGTCCAACGCTCTAACCACTAGGCTACCTGCCGGTTACTAGTCCAACACTCTAACCACTAGGCTACCTGCCGGTTACTAGTCCAACGCTCTTACCACTAGGCTAACCACTAGGTTACTAGTCCAACGCTCTAACCACTAGGCTACTTGCCGGTTACTAGTCCAACGCACTTACCACTAGGCTACCTGCCGGTTACTAGTCCAACGCTCTTACCACTAGGCTAACCACTAGGTTACTAGTCCAACGCTCTAACCACTAGGCTACTTGCCAGTTACTAGTCCAACGCTCTATCCACTAGGCTACCTGCCGGTTACTAGTCCAACACTCTAACCACTAGGCTACCTGCTGGTTACTAGTCCAACGCTCTAACCACTAGGCTACCTGCTGGTTACTAGTCCAACACTCTAACCACTAGGCTACCTGCTGGTTACTAGTCCAACGCTCTTACCACTAGGCTACCTTTTGGTTACTAGTCCAACACTCTAACCACTAGGCTACCTGCCGGTTACTAGTCCAACGCTCTAACCACTAGGCTACCTGCCGGTTACTAGTCCAACACTCTAACCACTAGGCTACCTGCCGGTTACTAGTCCAACGCTCTTACCACTAGGCTACCTGCCGGTTACTAGTCCAACGCTCTTACCACTAGGCTAACCACTAGGTTACTAGTCCAACGCTCTAACCACTAGGCTACTTGCCGGTTACTAGTCCAACGCTCTTACCACTAGGCTACCTGCCGGTTACTAGTCCAACGCTCTTACCACTAGGCTAACCACTAGGTTACTAGTCCAACGCTCTAACCACTAGGCTACTTGCCGGTTACTAGTCCAACGCTCTATCCACTAGGCTACCTGCCGGTTACTAGTCCAACGCTCTTACCACTAGGCTACTTGCCGGTTACTAGTCCAACGCTCTATCCACTAGGCTACCTGCCGGTTACTAGTCCAACACTCTAACCACTAGGCTACCTGCTGGTTACTAGTCCAACGCTCTAACCACTAGGCTACCTGCTGGTTACTAGTCCAACACTCTAACCACTAGGCTACCTGCTGGTTACTAGTCCAACGCTCTAACCACTAGGCTACCTGCTGGTTACTAGTCCAACGCTCTAACCACTAGGCTACCTGCTGGTTACTAGTCCAACACTCTAACCACTAGGCTACCTGCTGGTTACTAGTCCAACACTCTAACCACTAGGCTACCTGCTGGTTACTAGTCCAACACTCTAACCACTAGGCTACCTGCTGGTTACTAGTCCAACACTCTAACCACTAGGCTACCTGCTGGTTACTAGTCCAACGCTCTATCCACTAGGCTACCTGCCGGTTACTAGTCCAACACTCTAACCACTAGGCTACCTGCTGGTTACTAGTCCAACGCTCTAACCACTAGGCTACCTGCTGGTTACTAGTCCAACACTCTAACCACTAGGCTACCTGCCGCCCCTATGAGTTTCCATTCGTTTCAAGTGGATGGATAGACCATATGGTTCAAGAGAAAATGCCTAGTTAGAACAACTACTGTATAACACATATATACTGTAGGTTACTCAGCACCTTGCCACTGCACAGTGCATGGCTCAGTCATAGGCTTGGAGGAGAAATTAAAGCGCCGGGGTCTCAGAATCTAGTCGACATTGATGGTGGCATTCTTTCAATTTCAGATCTTTTGTGGTTTAAATTAGGGTCAACTCCATACTGGGTTATTTCCCATCGTTATGTATTTCATATTGTTTATGCCCTTAACACTAAACTTTGAGAGGTTCAAAGGGTCTGTGTCTGACTGGATTCCAGCCCACTGAGGCTTTTTATTCCTTTTCTATAGGTCGTAGTAAAACAGCTAGGCATGCTCACTCTGACTGATTTGGGATTGTAATGAGTTATGGTAGATATACGTTTGATAACACTTTATTTGAAACACCTGTGTATAATGTATGTACAATGCCTGCTATGAACATCCATAACAGCACATCTATCCTTATAACGGCCTACTTTTAAGTTCCCTAATGAACATTCATAACAGCTCATCTATCCTTATAATAGCCTACTTTAAACTCACAAATGCCTATACTTGTGATGCATTAATAACAAATTGACCATACAAACATTAAATCAGATTCACGAGTGAGCCGGAGTTCCATATTGCTAGTGAATATGAGAGGGAGGGCAGTCTGTTGGATGTCGTAAGGCACATTTCCCTGTTGTCGATGTGTACTGTATAACCTGTACTGTTGCAGTTCACTGACATTTCATGTCTAAACAAATTCAGCACTTTTTTGGAAGCCTGGGGCGACACTATTAATCATTACTATTGAATCATTACTGTTGAATCATTACTATTGAATCATTACGATTGAATTATTATTTTTGAATCATTACTATTGAATCATTACTGTTGAATCATTCAGCACTTTTTTGGAAGCCTGGGACGACACTATTAATCATTACTATTGAATCATTACTATTGAATCATTACTATTGAATCATTACGATTTAATTATTATTTTTGAATCATTACTATTGAATCATTACTATTGAATTATTATTTTTGAATCATTACTATTGAATCATAGATGTGCTGTTATGAATGTTCATTAGGGAACTTAAAAGTAGGCCGTTATAAGGATAGATGTGCTGTTATGGATGTTCATAGCAGGCATTGTACATACATTATACACAGGTGTTTCAAATAAAGTATTGAATCATTACGATTGAATTATTATTTTTGAATCATTACTATTGAATCATTACTGTTGAATCATTACTGTTGAATCATTACTATTGAATCATTACGATTGAATCATTACTATTGAATCATTACGATTGAATTATTACTATTGAATCATTACGATTGAATCATTACCATTGAATCATTACTGTTGAATCATTACTATTGAATCATTACTATTGAATTATTATTTTTGAATCATTACTATTGAATCATTACTTTTGAAATATACAAGAGTTTGTATCGTTAGAGATCATTTTAATTAAGAGTGACAGGGCAAATAAATCGTATTGGTTGAAAAGGAATACTTTGTTTATGTTTTGAAACTCCTACATTTTCCACCGAAACAGTAGAACACCATCCAGAAGAAACCTTGTCTGTCACCATTAAACATCTTAATGATTATAAGAGAAAATGTATCTGGGAGTTATATTGCCTCTTAGTCAACTTACTATTGAGAGTAAGAATAGAAGAGTACACAAGGTGCAAATTAGAAATTTGGTTTTGGCTTCAGCATTTTTTCTCTTGTTATGTCAGTCACTGACAGTCACTCAATTAGCTAACAATTTAGGGCACGTGCCCATGGACCCTGACCGGCGGGGGGGCCTGACCTCCAGGAGCCCTGACCTCCAGGAGCCCTGACCTCCAGGGGGCCCCCATTGATTGTGTTAGTCATTCTCACTCAGACATCATATTAACATGGCAAAAGTCATTAAAAAACGTGATAAATGTCGGGAAATTATTTTTAAAACTGCAAAAATGTATCTCTACTCAGGGCAAAATGTATGGTATGTATGGTGTCCATAGAAAATACAGCTGTGTCCTCTGTCTCTCTCTGTCTCTCTCTGTCTCTCTCTGTCTCTCTCTGTCTCTCTCTCTCTCTCTCTCTCTCTCTCTCTCTCTCTCTCTCTCTCTCTCTCTCTCTCTCTCTCTCTCTCTCTCTCTCTCTCTCTCTCTCTCTCTCTCTCTCTCTCTCTCTCTCTCTCTCTCTCTCTCTCTCTCTCTCTCTCTCTCTCTCTCTCTCACTCTCTCACTCTCTCACTCTCACTCTCACTCACACTCACACTCACACAGAGCCCCCAGAGTTGATCTGAGCTGCAGGTGACTTCTGGTGTGTTCAGGGCCATGACTTCCTGAACTCAGAGCTGGGGCTCAGCCTCAGCCAAGCACAACAGACAATACCTATGAGACCCACCTCAAATATTAGTCAGATCATGTTCCTCTTTTTCATTTGAAAGGATGAGGGCCTAAGAGGCTCAGAGAGTGTGACTGTACACATTGTGTTTTAAGTCTGTTTTATCTTTATTGTGCTCATTATCACATGGATGTGAGAGGGATTTCGATTTGAGCATCAATGACTACTCTATTTCAAGGGGGCTTTGTAATGTTAATTATTGTATATAGTAATATATAAATAATAATAATATGTTAATAATAATATTTAAATGATAACATGTAAATAATAATAATAACATCGATAATGTTCTACCATGTTTTTCCGTATTCAGGCAGAAGTAAAGTAAAATTTCCTCAACAGAGGAAGCTACATTGTCAATGTTATTTTTGTAGAATAATCCCACATTTGTAGTAAAATTATTAATCTTCAATGAAAGAGACCTCAGTTCAGCAGAAACATCTTCATGAAGGAGAAAACGTTAAGAAACTGGGTGAAACTAGTCCAATAAGAAACATGAATTCTCGCCAATGTTTCAACTCTGTCTTACTAAACAAGAACCATACTGGTGGCTGGTGAGACGGGACGGGACGGGACGGGGGGGCACCAGTGAGGTAACAAATTTCACAGCTGAGGAAAGTCATTTTCTCCATAAAGCATCATCACATGAATCATAGTGGAAATCAACAGTAATTGCAAGGGTCAGTACATCAGTTCAAATCCACAAAATGACTTTCCTCAGCTGTGAAATGTGTTACCTCACACAAGGGTGTGTTCAAAAAATCATAAATGTAAATTTGATCTTTGAAGTCAAAGGTCATTTATGACAGGCCCCCTTCCTAATGATATAAATATTTCAAATGAATGTGAACCACCCCATAACATAATACTGTGACACATGCCCAGCCGGCTTAGAATGAGAAAAAGGCTAAATTAGTTATTTTCTGTTATTGAAATCAATTTTATAATTGCAGGGTGTGACTGACTTCAGAACCAAACCAATTACATGGATTTATACTGTCATTAACATGTCACCCCTGCATGGTTAGAGCTATTTCTGTCTGTGTTTCACAAGAGCTGCCTTACTTTTGGTATTGGATTGGGTTACTTTTGGTAAGGCACTATATACTTGAGGTAGGGTACATCACAAACGTCAAAATGTACATCACATACATCACAAACGTACATCACAAACGTACATCACAAACATCACCACCTTATCAGTTTTGGATATAGCGCTACGTTTGCTAGCAAAAAGCAGTGTGGTAGATAACCAACGGTCCGTCATTATACTGCAGTCAGGGTGTTTCTTAGTAGTCTTCAACAAATCTACTTTGAAACAAAAGTAGACACCTCACACACATGGTTATGGGCTTAATGAAAAAGGAAGACTCCTGTACTATGTCAGATATAGAGTTGAAATGTATTCAATTTTGAGTTTGCATCCTAATATTACACTTTATCTCAGAAGACTTAAATAACGCAAAACCGTTTGACATAGAAACACCGGATTTTCAGCGTTTTTTAAAATGTTTATTGATTATGAAATTATAATGTAAAAAAAATAACGTTCCACCCATGAGGCCACTAGAGGGCGATTTGGTCATGTGACTGCAGGAAAACTGTAACGGCTGTCGCTCTCCTCATCCTCAGACGAGGAGAGGAGAGAAGGATCATCAGACCAAAATGCAGCTTCAGGGAAATAAGCCATCTTTATTATAAATACGACGATGGCAACACGAAACACAAAACACTTTCAAATTTACAAAACAAGAAAACGACGTTGACGAAACCTGAACATAAACTTACATAACTAGACGTAAACTCACGGACAGGAAACAGACGACATCGAAACGAAAACGAACAGCCAAACAGTCCCGTATGGTACATACATCGACACGACACAGGAGACAATCACCCACAAACAAACAGTGAGAACGCCCTACCTAAATATGACTCTTAATTAGAGGAAAACGCAAACCACCTGCCTCTAATCAAGAGCCATACCAGGCAACCCAAAACCAACATAGAAACAGATAACATAGACTGCCCACCCAAAACTAACGCCCTGACCAATTACACATACAAAAACAACATAAAACTGGTCAGGACCGTTACAAAAACCCAGAACTAAAATATTGCGTAATTGTGTCAGATATTGGATTGGGTTCTGGGGGAGACGCATGAGTAAAGATGTGGTAGCTCCACCCCCTCTCTCTGTAGGTTCTTAGTAAAACAAAATCCTATAGGATTCCAGTAACAAAATCCTATCAAAATCCAAAAAGAAAATCCTATCAGATGTTGCAACCTATCCTATAGGATATAATCCAATAGGAGTCCAATAGGACTTTCATTATCTGTAGGTTTTTCTTTTTCTATCGGATCCCAAAGAGGGAAAAGGGAACATTAGCTGACTATTATACGCTACATGACATACGCTACAAAAGTATGTGGACACCTGCTCGTCAAACATCTCTTTCCAAAATCATGTGCATTAATATGGAGTTGGTCCTCCCTTTGCTGCTATAACAGCCTCCACTCTTCTGGGAAGGCTTTCCACTATCAATCAATCAATCAAATGTATTTATAAAGTCCTTCTTACATCAGCCGATGTCACAAAGTGCTGTACAGAAACCCAGCCTAAAACCCCAAACAGCAAGCAATGCAGATGTAGAAGCACAGTGGATAGGAAAAACTCCCTAGAAAGGCCAGAACCCAGGAAGAAACCTAGAGAGGAACCAGGCTCTGAGGGTGGCCAGTCCTCTTCTGGCTGTGCCGGTGGAGATTATAACAGAACATGGCCAAGATGTTCAAACATTCATAGATGACATGCTGGGTCAGATAATAATAATAATCACAGTGGTTGTAGAGGGTGCAACAGGTCAGCACCTCAGGAGTAAATGTCAGTTGGCTTTTCATAGCCGTTCATTCAGAGTTAGAGACATCAGGTGTGGTAGAGAGAGGGTTCAAAACAGCAGGTCCGGGACAAGGTAGCACGTCCAGTGAACAGGTCAGGGATCCATAGCTGCAGGCAGAACAGTTGAAACTGGATCAGCAGCATGACCAGGTGGACTGGGGACAGCAAGGAGTCATCAGGCCAGGTAGTCCTGAGGCATGGTCCTAGGGCTCAGGTCCTCCGAGAGAAGAGAGAAAGAGAGAGAGAGAGAAAGAAAGAGAGAGAAAGAGAGAGAGAAAGAGAGAGAGAAGAAGAGAGAGAGAATAAGAGGGAGCATACTTAAATTCACATAGGACACCAGATGAGACAGGATAAATACTTCAGATATAACAAACTGACCCTAGCCCCCCGACACGAAAACTATTGCAGCATACATCCTGGAGGCTGAGACAGGAGGGGTCGGGAGACACTGTGGCCCTGTCCGACGATACCCCCGGACAGGGCCAAACAGGTAGGATACAACCCCACCCACTTTGCCAAAGCACAGCCCCCACACCACTAGAAGGATATCTTCAACCACCAACCTACTATCCTGAGACAAGGCCGAGTATAGCCCACAAAGATCTCCCCCACGGCACGAACCCGAGGGGGCCGCCAACCCGGACAGGAGGATCACGTCAGTGACTCAACCCACTCAAGTGAATCCCCCCTCCTAGGGACGGCATGGAAGAGCACCAGTAAGCCAGTGACTCAGCCCCCGTAATAGGGTTAGAGGCAGAGAATCCCAGTGGAGAGAGGGGAACCGGCCAGGCAGAAACAGCAAGGGTGGTTCGTCGCTCCAATGCCTTTCCGTTCACCTTCACACCCCTGGGCCAGACTACACTCATTCATTGGACCTACTGAATTTTTTTTTATTTGTCACTTGCGCTGAATACAACAGATATAGACCTTACAGTGAAATGCTTACTTACAGGCTCTAACCAATAGTGTAAAAAAGGTATTAGGTGAACAATAGGTAGGTAACGAAATTAAACAACAGTAAAAAGACAGGCTATATACAGTTGCGAGTCTATAAAAGTAACAAGGCTACATACAGTCACCGGTTAGTCAGGCTGATTGAGGTAGTATGTACATGTATATATGGTTAAAGTGACTATGCATATATGATAAACAGAGAGTAGCAGTAGCGTAAAAGAGGGGTTGGCGGGTGGTGGGTGGGACACAATGCAGATAGCCCGGTTAGCCAATGTGCTGGTGCACTGGTTGGTCGGCCGGCCCAATTGAGATTGTATGTACATGAACGTATACTTAAAGTGACTATGCATATATGATAAACAGAGAGTAGCAGCAGCGTAAAAAGAGGGGTTGGGGGGGGTGTTTGCTTAGAAATTTTAGGGACAGTAAGGAGGCCTGCGTCTTGTGACCGTAGAGTACGTGTAGGTATGTACGGCAGGACCAAATCGGAACGATAGGTCAGAGCAAGCCCATGTAATGCTTTGTAGCTTACATGGGCTTGCTCCGACCTATCGTTCCGATTTGTAGCCGGAAAGTAAAGCCGGAAAGTAAAGAATGACAGTAGTCTAATCTAGAAGTGACAAAAGCATGGATACATTTTTTTGCAAATTTTTTGGACAGAAAGTTCCTGATTTTTGCAACATTACGAAGATGGAAAAAATTTGTCCTTGAAATATTCTTGATATGTTTGTCAAAAGAGAGCTCAGTGTCCAGATGAACACTGAGGTCCTTCACAGTTTAATTTGAGACGACTGTACAAACATCGAGATTAATTTTCAGATTCAACAGAAGATCTCTTTGTTTCTTGGGACCTAGAACTAGCATCCCTGTTTTGTCCGAGTTTAAAAGTAGAACGTTTGCAGCCATCCACTTCCTTATGTCTGAAACACAGGCTTCGAGGGAGGACAATTTGGAGCTTTACCATGTTTCATCGAAATGTAAAGCTGTGTATCATCCTCATAGCAGTGAAAGTTAACATTATGTTTCCGAAGGACATCACCAAGAGCTAAAATATACAGTGAAAACAATAGTGGTCCTAAAGCGGAACCTTGAGGAACACCGAAATTTACAGTTGATTTGTCAGAAGACAAACCATCAACAGAGACAAACATATCTTTCCGACAGATAAGATCTAAACCAGGCCAGAACTTGTCCGTGTAGACCTATTTGGGTTTCAAATCTCTCCAAAATAATGTGCTGATCGATTGTATCAAAAGCAGCACTAAGGTCTAGGAGCACGAGAACAGATGCAGAGCCTTGGTCTGACGCCATTAAAAGGTAATTTACCACCTTCACGAGCACAGTCTCAGTGTTATGATGGGGTCTAAAACCAGACTGAAGTGTTTCGTATACATTGTTTGTCTTCAGGAAGGCAGTGAGTTGCCGCGCAACAGCTTTTCAAAAAAAATTGAGAGGAATGTAAGATTCAATATCGGCCGATAGTTTTTTATATTTTCTGGGACATGGTCTGGATTTTTCAAGAGAGGATAAATTACTGCCACTTCTAGTGAGTTTTGGTACACATCCGGTGGATAGGGAGTCGTTTATTATGTTCAACATAGGAGGGCCAAGCACAGGAAGCAGCTCTTTCAGTAGTTTAGTTGGAATAGGGTCCATTATGTAGCCAAATCCATTAATTTGAAGGGGTGTGTCACGTTCTGACGTTCTGACGTGAGCTGAGTGGGCATTCTATGGTGTGTGTCTAGTTTTCCTGTTTCTGTGTTTGGCCTGATATGGTTCCCAATCAGAGGCAGGTGTTAGTCGTTTGTCTCTGATTGGGAGCCATATTTAGGTAGCCTGTTTTGTGTTGGGTTTTGTGGGTGGTTGTCTTCATGTCTTCGTGTGTCTGCACGAGACAGAACTGTTTTGGTTTTTCACATTTTGTTGTTTTGTATTTTGCAGTGTTCACGTTTATTGGCTTTAATTAAACATGATGAACACTAACCACGCTGCGTTTTGGTCCGATCCTTCGTCCACAGAAGAAAGCCGTTACAGGGTGTCTACATCATTTTGTGTATACAGTGCATTCGGAAAGTATTCAGACCCCTTGACGTTTTTCACATTTTGTTACGTTAGTGTTATTCTAAAATATTTTTTCTACTCATCAATTTTCACACAATACCCCATAATGCCATCACAATACCCCATAATGACAAATCAAAACAGGTTTACACTATTTTTGCACATTTTTTTCAAATAAAAAACTGAAATATCACATTTACATAAGTATTCAGACACTTTACTTAGTGTTTAGTTGAATCACATTAGGCAGCGATTACATCCTCCAGTCTTCTTGGGTATGACCCTATAAGTCTGGCACACCTGTATTTGGTGAGTTTCTCCCATTCTTCTCTGCAGATCCTCTCAAACAATCAGGTTGGATGGGGAGCGTCACTGCACAGTTATTTTCAGGTCTCTCCAGAGATGTTCAATTGAGTTCAAATCTGGGCTCTCGCTGGGCCACTCAAGGACATTCATAGACTTGTCTTGGCTGTGTGCTTAGGGTCGTTGTCCTGTTGGAAGGTGAACCTTTGCCTCAGTCTGAGGTCCTGAGCACTCTGGAGCAGGTTTTCATCAAGGATCTCTCGTACTTTGCTCCGTTTATCTTTCCCTGAAGCTGAAAAACATCCCCACAGCATGATGCTGCCACCACCATCCTTCCCTGTAGGGATGGTGCCAGGTTTCCTCCAGATGTGACGCTTGTCATTCAGGCCAAAGAGTTCAATCTTCGTTTCATCAATCTTGTTCTCATGGTCTGAGAGTCCTTTAGGTGCCTTTTGACACATTTCCAAGTGGGATGTCATGTGCCTTTTACGGAGGAGTGGCTACCATCTGGCCACTCTACCATAAAGGCCTGATTGGTTGAGTGCTGCAGAGATGGTTGTCCTTCTGGAAGGTGACCATCGGATTTTTGGTCACCTCCCTGACCAAGGCCCTTCTCCCCCGATTACTCAGTTTGGCCGGGCGGCCAGCTCTAAGAAGAGTCTTGGTGGGTCCACATTTTTCCGTTTAAGAGTGAGGGAGGTCACTGTGTTCTTGGGGACCTTCAAATGCTGCAGACATGTTTTGGTAGCCTTCCCCAGATCTGTGCCTCGACACAATCCTGTCTCGGGTCTCTACTGACAATTCCTTTGACATAATGGCTTTGGTTTTTGCTTGACATGCATTGTCAACTGTGGGACATTATATAGACAGGTGTGTGCCTTTCCAAATCATAACCAATCAAATGAATTTACCGCAGGTGGACTCCAAGTTGTAACAAGCCGATGCACCTGAGCTCAATTTCGAGTCTCATAGCAAAGGGTCTGAATACGTATGTATTTGTAATACATTTGCAAAAAAAAATATTTTCACTTTGTCACTTTGACTTTGGGGTTCAATTAATTTAATCCATTTTAGAATAAGGCTGTAACGTAACAAAATGTGGAAAAAGTCAAGGGGTCTGTATATTAAATGAAAGAAATGCTCATATTGTCACGTTCCTGACCTTGTTTTCCTTTTGTATAGTTGTGTTTAGTGGGTCAGGACGTGAGCTGGGTGGGCAGTCTGTGTTATTTGTTCTATGTTAAGTGTCAATGTTAATTGACCTTGTATGGCTCTCAATCAGAGGCAGGTGGTTGACGTTTTCCTCTGATTGAGAACCATATATAGGTAGGTTGTTTCACATTGTTGGTGGTGGGTGGTTGTATTTCGTGTCAGTGTTCGTGCCACACGGGACTGCTTTCGGTTTGATTCTCGTTTGTTGTTTATGTATCTTGAAGTGTTCAGTTTACTTTCATTAAAATAATGAACACTAACCACTTCGCATATTGGTCTGATCCTTCTCGCCTCTCCTCGTCCGAGGAGGAGGATTACGACGACCGTTTCACATATCTGATTTTTACTGTACCTAAAAGGTATTTTCCTTCTACTTTTTATTTGCATATAAGCAATGTAGAGATGCTGTACACTGTGGTCTTAATGTACTGGTGGTCTTACTGACTGGTGGTCTTACTGACTGGTGGTCTTACTGTACTGGTGGTCTTACTGACTGGTGGTCTTACTGACTGGTGGTCTTACTGTACTGGTGGTCTTACTGACTGGTGGTCTTACTGACTGGTGGTCTTACTGACTGGTGGTCATGCTGCTAATGAACCTGCAGCCATGAATCACTGCCACATTGCTTCTCAGTTGGTAGAGCATGGTGCTTGCAGCACCAGGGTTGTGGGTTCAATTCCCACAGAGGACCAGTATGAAGAAAAGTATGAAAATGTCTGCACTCACTACTGTAAATCGCTCTGGATAAGAGTGTCTGCTAAAATATAACAGTAAAAATGAATATAGAACTGTTGTTTCCGATCAATTCATATTTTGTAATCAATGTTATTGTACTGGAACAAATGACAACAAACTATAATTGAATGGGTTCAGTTAAGAAAACAAGTCATAATAGGATTCTAATAGAGATGACAAAATTGTTGGGTCGTGAGAATCCTGTAGGATTCTATAGGAGATATAACAAATCCTATATCTTAATTCTCACCTTTTGGTTATCCAAAATGGGTTTGGACAAAGTTCCCTTGCTCACCAATGACTGATGTCTATGTTGAACAGAATCCAGACCCCTTGAAACAGAGGTGGGGGCTTCCTACTGGTCCTTGTACTTTCCATTCCCCTGCCTGAAAACTGAACTTCTGTTTTGAATGATCACCCCATTTTCTGAGACACATTTCAGCAACGGCTAAATATATCTGAATGGAAGACCTTCATCTGTTCATGAATTTCAAATGTCACTGCGCTTTCTCTTTCTTTCACTTTTAAAAACGCTGATCCGAGACAATTCATCAAGTCAATGACAGACTTCTTTCATCTTCAACTGTAAACACATGACAGCCGAGTCTCTTCCACTCAAAGCGGATGGGAAAAAACCTGCAAAGGGAAACATGTAAGCTCAGTGCGTCGACTGAGCACCCGGATTTTAGCAGGATGGCAGGATTTGTACCTGAAGTTCACTCTAAGCCATTCTCAAATACCTCAAAACAGTTGGATGTTATTTTTTCAGCTTAAGACTCGGCAGGTGTGTAACACGACTCTCGATAGCAACATGGAAGATTATTATATTCTTCCAACACAAAACCATTTTTTTTTTAAGCGGTGGTGGTGGTGGGGTGGATGTCTTGGCACAGAAACTGTTATTGCATTTCTGCATGTGTTTTGTAATTGGATTAAAGCAAAAGGGGGCAAAGAGGAATTACTGTCGCCCATGAATTGAGAAGCGCTGAGGAAATACACGTTTTGGTCTCATACAGCCAGGACATGGAATGTGTGATGACAAGTCTTGCACTACCCCCGAACTCCCTCACCCACACTCACCTACCATCTTCCCAAATCCAACCCCCCCACCCACATCCACCATCTATTTTCCCAAACCCAACGACATCACCCACACCCACCCACCATCTTCCCAAACCCAACCCAACCCCCCCACCCACATCCACCATATAATTTCCCAACCCCAACGACATCACCCACCCACACCCACCATCTTCCCAAACCCACTGCCCTCACCCACCCACACCCACCATCTTCCCAAACCCTCTGCCCTCACCCACCCACACCCACCATCTTCCCAAACCCTCTGCCCTCACCCACCCACACCCACCATCTTCCCAAACCCTCTGCCCTCACCCACCATCTTCCCAAACCCTCTGCCCTCACCCACCCACACCCACCATCTTCCCAAACCCTCTGCCCTCACCCACCCACACCCACCCACACCCACCATCTTCCCAAACCCTCTGCCCTCACCCACCCACACCCACCATCTTCCCAAACCCTCTGCCCTCACCCACCCACACCCACCATCTTCCCAAACCCTCTGCCCTCACCCACCCACACCCACACCCACCATCTTCCCAAACCCAACGACCTCACCTACCCACACCCATTATCTTCCCAAACCCTCTGCCCTCACCCACCTACCCACCATCTTCCCAAAACCAACTTCCACACCCACCCGCCCACCCACCCAAGCCACCGACCCACCATCCACCCATCATCTTCCCAAACCCAACGCTCCCACCCACCCACACCCACCATCCTCCCAAACCCAAACGTATCTCCCCCCCAAAGCTTTCCTCTTTCAAAATGTAAAATGAAAAAAGAAAAACCTCTGCGAGCGATCACCTTCCAGTGAGTGGTTTGTGTAAAAGGCTAAACAAAATAACAGCAGCGTGATGAGGGATGACGATGAAGGGTGCTCGGGCCTCGCTGAGGTTTGATCTCTCTCCAAGAGCAACTTGGGTAACCTTAGTCAAACAAACCCCCGAGGGCTCAGTGTGTTTCTTACTCCAAACACCCAAGGTGTCTAGATGAAAACAACTACTTTGTCAGCCTCCTAGACAAAACAATTGTCACGTTGATATTGTGAAAGGTACTGTGGCAAATGGTCCTTTATTGTTGTGGTGAAGTTCGCCACTGAATGTTGTTTCAACGTTTGGTTGAGTGAGAGTCAGCACCTTGTGCAGTGTGGGTTTCTCGGTTCAACTGGACAAATAGACACAGCAGCGCTAGACATTTTAGTAATGACAGCCTATGGAAGGTCTTGCGACATGGGAGATTCAAAAATGATCATTCTATAAATTCTGTCATATAAAACTCAAAGCCACTCTGTAGAAAAAGTGTCTTCAAATGTACTGAAATAAACCAAATACACTAATACAGTCTGAAACAGATTTTGAGACATGGTGACTGTCCATCTTTTTTTTCTCTATTTGTAAGTGTGACAGATGGCTTTATGTTAATGCAGTTATAAAACTGAGCAGTAAAATGTTCAACATACAGTACTGTCAAGTCCTCTGTCAAGTCCTCGCTTTCCTCTTTTGTAACAGATATTTGTTCAGACATTGCAAAATGTACACTCAGAGCATGACTTGATCTTCTCAGAGCAAAATCTGTAACCGTGCTGTCTGGTTTAGGACCAACAGCATCTTCTCAGAGCTCAACCTGTAACCGTGCTGTCTGGTTTAGGACCAACATCATCTTCTCAGAGCTCAACCTGTAACCGTGCAGTCTGGTTAAGGACCACAGCATCTTCTCAAGACACCTCTGACCACAGATTTGACCCCTGATCTGCTCAGCGCCGGTCAATGTGGTGAAGGCACTTTAATAGGTAAGCCTACCCTCACATGGTGACCTCCCCTTTGCTAACCCTAGAGGAAGGCTATCGTTTCAGTGAAGTGGTATAGTTGACTTCAGGGACAGATTAGGACCGGATATTAGGCCGGGTGTTTCTAACACGCCGACCCCTTTCCTTCCTCAAGGCCCCCCATTATTACCCAAATAACACATTTCAGACCGGCCCACTAGGCTAAAGATGGACCGGCCCATATGGCATTGGCCAAAACTCCTCTATGGCCAGTCCGTCTCTAGTTGACTTCAGAGTGTGCTGGTGGGTGGTTAAGGTAGGCAACAACACCTCCACACTCAGCCCCCTTCTATAGTCCCTGTATTTATAATTTTTTTTACTTCAATTTATTTTAGTAAATACTTTCTTAACACTTATTTTTCTTAAAACTACATTGTTGGTTAAGGGCTTGTAAGTAAGCATTTCACGGTAAGGTCTACACCTGTTGTATTCGGCGCATGTGACAAATAACATTTGAACATTTGATTCACACATGACTGTGTGGCCACTCACGTCTCCAACTCAATCATCAAGTTTGCTGACGACACAACAGTGTTAAGCCTGATTACCAACAACGACGAGACAGCCGACAGGGAGGAGGTGAGGGCCCTGGTGGAGTGGTGCCATGAAAATAACAAAACAAAGTCAACAAAACAAAGGAGCTGATCGTGGACTACAGGAGACAGCAGAGAGAGCACGCCCCCATCCACATCGACGGGGCCGCAATGGAGAGGGTGAAAAGCTTCAAGTTCCTCGGCGTGCACATCACTGACAGCCTGAAATGGTCCATTCACACAGACAGCATGGTGAAGAAGGTGCAACAGCGCTTTTTTCAAATTTCAGAAGGCTGAAGAAATTCAGCTTGGCCCCCCGAGCCACGGCCTGTTCAAACCCCTACCATCTAGAAGGCGGAGACAGTACAGGTGCATCGAAGTAGAGACCGAGAGACTGAAAAATAGCTTATATCTCCAGGCCATCTGACTGTTAAATAGTCACAACTAGCCAGCCTCTGCCCAGTACCCTGCCCTGAACTTAGTCATTGTTACTAGCCTCCCCCAGTACCCTGCCCTGAACTTAGTCATTGTTACTAGCCTCCCCCAGTACCCTGCCCTGAACTTAGTCACTCTTACTATCCGGCTAGCACCTGGTACTCTACCCTGCCCTTTAGAGACTGCTGCCCTATGTACATAGTCATTGAACACTGGTCACTATAATAATGTTTACATACTGTTTTACCCACGTCATATGTATATACTGTATTCTAGTCAAGGCTCATAACTACTGTATATAAACACCATCCTATATAACTACTGTTTATACACACCTTTTCTATTCATATACTGTCCATACTGTCTATACACACCATCCTATATAACTACTGTCTATACTGTATGTACACACCATCCTATTATAACTACTGTCTTTACACACCATCCTATATAACTACTGTCTATACACACCATCCTATGTAACTACTGTTTATACTCTCTATACACACCATCCTATATAACTACTGTCTATACACACCATCCTATATAACTACTGTCTATACTCTCTATACACACCATCCTAAATAACTACTGTCTATACTGTCTATACACACCATCCTATATAACTACTGTCTATACACACCATCCTATATAACTACTGTCTATACACACCATCCTTTATAACTACTGTCTATACTGTCTATACACACCATCCTATATAACTACTGTCTATACACACCATCCTATATAACTACTGTCTATACTGTCTATACACACCATCCTATGTAACTACTGTCTATACTGTCTATACACACCATCCTATGTAACTACTGTCTATACTGTCTATACACACCATCCTATATAACTACTGTCTATACACACCATCCTACATAACTACTGTCTATACTCTCTATACACACCATCCTATATAACTACTGTCTATACTGTCTATACACACCATCCTATATAACTACTGTTTATACACACCATCCTGTATAACTACTGTCCATACTGTCTATACACACCATCCTATATAACTACTGTCTATACTGTCTATACACACCATCCTATATAACTACTGTCTATACACACCATCCTACATAACTACTGTCTATACTCTCTATACACACCATCCTATATAACTACTGTCTATACTGTCTATACACACCATCCTATATAACTACTGTTTATACACACCATCCTGTATAACTACTGTCCATACTGTCTATAAACACCATGATATATATTTGTGTTTGTTTTCGTACTCTGACATTGCTTGTTCTGATATTTCTAATTTCTTGATTTTTACATTTTTGGGATTTGCGTGTATTGTTAGGTTCACTGTACTGTTGGAGCTAGAAACATACACATTTTTACAGCATCTGCAAAATATGTGTATGCGATTTTGGGATCTTGATGGTGATCTTCTCCTCTAATGCTCTCCTCACCTCCTCTGATGTGTTGAGGCCAGGAGAAAGGACGCAAGGATTCTGAAGAAAGATTTTTGAGATTCACTCCTAGGTCTTTTCTCATGAGATTCTAAAATTCTCACCTTTGGACAAGGTGATTTCCTTGCTTAGGGTTCCTAACCTTCGGTGGATCTATTGACGTTTGGAATCACAAATGTTACAGTTTCATGTTAATTCAAGATTGGTGCACTGCAAAGGCAGACTTTTTTTAAACCTTCCTAATCTTGTTTGTATTATAAAACCTCTGGAAGACATTCTTTGGAGAACCGTCTCATCTGGAGCAATGCATTATGTAGGCCTACTTAAGTTTACTGTACTTCACTTTAGTTTATTAATTGAAGTTGTACAGAGCACTCATACCCCGCTGTCAAATCATGTGTTGGATAATTATACAGCCCAAGTCTACAGTGTATATGTACTGTTGGAATGGATCTGGTTATGCAGGGCATCTCTGCAGAAATGTCAGCCTCTTTTTCAGCCACTTGTTTTGATTAATCAAGTTTTCATTCTTCGACAGAAGCACTTTGGTCATACGAGACAAGACAAATATACTCTGCTTTGATTGTATTGTGAGAGTATTTCATGAGAATAACTCAAAATGCTTGTCGATATTTTTACAGTGATAACTTTGAAACAGGATACGATTCAATGAACACCAATACTGTACACGCACACACACACAGCCACGAACACGCACGCACAGCCCTGGCCTATTTTGCAGGACATATAATTATTTAACCCTTCGCTTCAGCTTGGCGTGCTAACTCCTCTTCTCTCCACTGATGTTAAAAGTGGCACTTGACAACGCAGTGCTAAGAGTTACAGGCCATTCATTAGGAAAGTGGTTCCTCTATTATCAGAGTGTGAGACACCCTCACTCTGTCACTTAAATCATGTTTATGAACTGTCGACAAAGTGGTAAAGCTAAGGGATTCCTGCATCATTTTCTCTGGATTCTGACAGACATGGTCAGCTAATACCATTCTAATGTCTATATTAGAGTGTGCTTGTGTGTGTGCCAAATTAAAGAAAAAAAAAACTGAATACAAAATGTGTGGATAATGTATTTATTGAATCGGTTGTTAGCCTAGTGATTTGACTTTTTCATTGAAGTAGACATGTTGGAATTGATCACATTCTATACATCCACATACATAAACACTGTTAGCCTCTGGGATGATGCTTCTGTAAACATTCTGAATTCAAGCGAGTCATCCAAATCTGACATTACCATCTGTGTTACATGGTTTGGTAAGGCATTTCCAGTTAATAGGCAAAATATATCAATTTTAAAGCCAACACTGTCTCAACAACTCACCCCGATTTCTGACAGGTAGACCGATGCTACTGACGGGAGGGTGGTATGTTTTACACCTTGTTGACTAACGTCCTCACCTCCTCTATGTGAGGGTAACATTCTGGTGCCAAAATGACCACCTGACATGCATATAGCGTAGGTAAGGAGGTAAGGAGGTAAGGAAGCTGGCATTTGGTGTTACAATGAGTGGCGCTCTCCATTTTAGCACCTAAATTATGTATCACCTTCTCTGTGACTGATTGATAACGACATTTATTTACAGTGAAGAAAACTGTGCAGAGGCTCCATTGAGTCCATGCATGGAACATCTTGATCAGAAATGTTCAATTAAATTCAATAGATACTCAGACCGTATTCACACTATATCATCCACAACAAGGACACTTGTTGAACTGTCTTCACCCCTATCCTCTGTAGTGAATGATTTGTCAGTATCACCCCAACGGACAGCCTCTAATTGTCTGTTCCCCTGAAAACAAATCCAGAAGGCATTTTTCTGTGAGAGGTTCGTGCATGAACACCATCCAAACAAACACTGTCTGCTATCCCCTTTCCAGAATATGGACCAGATTTCACCTTGCAAATTAATCAGTATAAAAAAAAAATAACGCTTTTAAACATTCATTGTGATGAATCAGCTGGATAACACACTTCTGCTCGTCGAAAAAACCCCGAATCTCAGCATAATTGAAACTGATCGCTTGCTGAAACCTATAGAAAATAAAGATGTGCAACCAAAAGAAAAGAGAGCTGCCGACCCCAAGAATTGGCCCCTGTACCAGCTTCGAGCCAACACTATCAATTGAGCTGTAGATTTGAAACCACTGTTATTCTTGCAGATGTTAACAATAATGGGAGGGAAATGGGGTTGGTGAGAGACAAGGGAAGAACGGATTAAACAAAAGCAGGTGTTGGAAATTACACCGTGGGCCTGTAATCATGAGAGCCAGCATCAGTTTAGTAGCTGTGGATACCAGACCGCAGAGCACCTGACGTTCCATTACTATATTTATATCTTTCTAAATAGGCTTTTGTCCCATCAGCCATAATCCTTCTATCATTCTTGTTGGCTCTTACAGCGGCACTAAAAAGATGAGGTAGAAAAGGAGGATTGGACTGTGTCCCGATGCTCTTAAATGGTTTCTCTTCCTGTGCTCTCCCTCACAACCATTCAGGTGAAAAGACAGGATAGACCTAGGTCATACACCGAGTTCCTATGTCTGAATACCTTTCAGAACAGTGGGCATGAAGGAAAGGAGGCTATTGAAGACTATTAGGAGCCTACTGAAGACTATTGGGACAGAGTCCTGATTTGGCAAATGTCCAACTACTGCTCTGCAATGTCCTCCTAATTTCCTCTCTTTCTTGCTCGTGACACTGTTCAGTGAAGACTTGAAAAAGTAGGTGAGAACAGGTGATTGTAGAAAAAGCATCACATCATCATGATGGCTTTTTAAATTCCTTTTGATCCCTAGTTTGTCATTTCAAGACATTTCATTTTACATTTCACCGGTCAGTTTTTTTTTTAATAATACGCTGCGATGACAGGTGAATGGATGGTAATAATTACACCGTATGTACATTCGCTCATTTAGCTCGAAGAAGTCGTCAGGGGTATTGCTCTGTGAAAAGGGCCTTGTAGACGTGTCTTCCCCTGAGAAGTGGAACTGTGAAAAATGAACATTAATCGTCCAGGCAACCCAGCCCTAATCCCCCTGATCACTGAACCACTCTGAAGCACAGAGGGGGGAGGATTCGTGGCCCTTTTCTGCAAAAGTGCCATCACTCGCTTTTGTTTTTGTGGCCACATGAATTCTTGAGGAATATTGAAGCAATTTGCCAGGAATCTGCTTTTGTAAAAGACCCATCGTGTCAGATGGAGGAAATTCTTGGGATCGTATTGTATAATCAACATGCCAAATCCTGGGATCCACACCACTCGGCTTCTGCTCTAGTAACATTGGTCTGCGGTCTTATTTTTCGGGTATCTTGGAAACATCTTCCCCCAAAGACATTCATGTTGAACGAAGAAGCATCCTTTTGTTTGTAAACTTGCAATCCGAAGTGCCACACTGACATCATCTCTATGGACGTGCAGTAAAGTCTGCGGTGAGTGTGTGTCCGAAATAGCCCCTCTCTCCCAGGGCAGAGGTCATATTTTTGGGATGGAAAGGAGAAAATATGCCACTACAGCTCTGGTAGCTTAGTGTTGACTCTTTTGTACACTGGTTCCGTTTCAAGTGCTTTTCCGCTTGGTTTTATGGCGGGAACACTTAAGCTCCCTAGCTACACCTCCTTAAAATGTCTGTGCAAACAACTGTCCACAGTGTAAATGAACTGCGATATTTATGTATGTAATGATGTGTAGTTCTCAACCGTTGTCCTAGACGGCTACCAACAGCCCCAGTGCCAAATGACTCTATTGAATTAACGGCCTACATCTAATGTTAGGCATTAGTGTGTTGAATTACCATAAATAGGCCTACTGAAGTCCTGGAAGGGTAGAAAAACACCAGCATTAAATCCCTTATTGGTTCCAGATTAACCATTACATTAGTACAGGAAAGAGTGGCTGAACCCAGAAAGGACTAAGTGTTGAGAGGTCAGCCTCTTGGGCTTTCTAGGTTTCAGGTGAACGGTTGTCAGGTCTGACGGTAGCCATCGGTAGATTTGTGTTTGCCAGGAGTCGTCAACGGGCACAACAGGCCTCAGATTTAGAGAGTATAAAATGAGAGTCTCAGTCATGTCAACATCGGTAGGGTACAAGGCATCCTGCTCCTTAACCACTCTGTCAGTCATTTGTCAAAGGAGTGACTCGCACCTAAGGAGTACATGCCATCTATTCATCCTCAAGGGCCTTTCTCCAAACAGAAGCACCAAATCATACAGGAAATAAAACACTTTTTTTTCTTCTTCTTGTTCTTCTGTGACGGTGTGGGCTGACGGGGAGAATATGAGATTGCAATCAGAGTAAGCCTGTTGATGTATGGAGGGCAAAACGAACACACTGGCATGATGACATGGTTAATGACAGGCTGAAGACACTGTACCCGTGTCTTCAATCGGACCAGCTAGCCCAGGTTACAGGAGAGGTCGACGACATCACTTGTCTTGTATCTGAAGAATGTTCTGTTTAATTCATGTTCTTGACATAACGCTGTTTGTAGAGTGAACCAAAAAAGAAACTAAATGCATATTATTTTAAACATGTTTAGCCATTGTGCAGGACACATGTTATTAATATATCATTCCAGAAACACAGTAACTAGTTTTAGTTTAATTTTAATTTTTAATTCATCGGCAGACCTGTTGGTTCACTTTGACACGTTGGTTCAAAGTGATTCACAGATTTTGACATATAAACATATTTGACATTTGTACCCTGATGCAGTTCCCCATTTGTGAGAATTCCAGAATGCATTTCAATTTCACAAGAACAGTTTCAGGGTGCGCTATACAAGATGTTCGTTCTATATTACATTAGCACATTCACAGTTGTCTAAACACCGCCGACGTGGAACGCAGTGGCGTAAAACAAAGACTTCAATATCCATAGGCACGGCTATCACTCATGTTGGGTTGCCAGGGTTGGTGACCGTGGGAGACTTTCCCATTGATGTAGTGGACAAAAGGAGCAGGGAAGGGTCCACATGCAGAGGCCCATCCATCTGTCAGAGGAGTGACCATCAGCGGACCCCTGTCTCTGGGTGGTGCCCCCCTTCCCGCCCCTCTCCTGATGTTGTTACCCTGCTCAGTCCAACCACCAGCCATGCTCCCTACAAGGCTGCCTTGAAATATGAGGCACCTCACAGTCAAGGTCGCCCTGTTCCTCCCTGACCCATGTTCATATATATTTAGGGGTTGGTCACCAAGCAAAGAGTGCCAGTAAACTGGAAAACTGTTTCCCTCCCCTGGCAAATCTCCAAGTCGTGAATTATGGCATTGAAAGAAAAAATGTTTCATTGGGAGAGAGAGATAGATAGAGAGAGTGTGGGGAAGAATGAAGGAGAGTTCCGGAATGTTAGAATTAGGAACCCCTGTTGCTCTCCTGCCACAAATTTGAGTGTGGTTGAGGTTACCTACAATATGGTGCTACTACAAAAGCAGTCCAAAGTACACAGGTCCAGGAGTGTGCATGTTGATGTTGGGTTCCTATCGCACAATCTCAACACTGTCCTGAACGGATCTGACCAAGAGAAACGAGACCCTCGGTTGGAATAGCATGGGAGCAGACTGATACTGTGGCTATTGTATCTCAGAACGATAGGATTTGCTCCAAAACTGCTGTCATTTCATGCATCTACAATAATACCACTTTTACCTCTACTTCTATGTTTTTTATTTTTTTACGTCAACACATAGTTAGGTGGGTGATTATTTTTGTTCTATTTCACGCTTTGATCCCACAACTTTGATTCCACAACTTTGATCGCACAAAGAGATGTAAATATGTTTATGGTTTGTTTTGGATCGACCACGAGAAACCTGCCAGGTGATGAGATGTGAACAAGATGAGAGAATCTGCGCTACAGTCAATAAAATAATGTTACTTGTATAAGACATGATCAGTCAATAAAATGAACTCACAAATGAAATGGCGAAGGATTTCATCCAATTATATGCTTTGGCAAGGGAATCAAGGATACAAAAGACACTATGAAAAACATGTTGAAATACCTTTAAAGTATATTGTCTTCCATATGATTTTGAACAAGTCAGTAACCAAGCGCTTTACGATGATATCCACAGTGTAACAAAACACACACAGTGAGGTTTCAGCTCTGTATCTTTTACAAGATGGCTGCCGATGGGCATTCTCTAATTGTGACCTTTGGCTCCTCAGTTCCACATTGTCCTGCCATGCTTTGTCGAGGTCGAACTGGATTGGCCAATAACTCTCTTCTCCTCCTGCCGATGATGTCATGAGAAATATAATGGAGGAAAAAGGCTTTCCGGGGTCCATGGTTGAAGAACACTGCAAAACTTGGAATTCTTCTCATACCCATTTGTGGGTTGTTCCTGCCAAACTGTTCTAATTTTCTTGGCGTTTGGGCTTACCAAGCTAAAGGGCCATGCAATGGTGACTTTAGATACTTCCGAAGCCATTTCGGTTCCTAATGGCCTTTCTGGCGTGGAAAACCGGAGCGTTACGCCTTCACTTAAACTTCCTCTGGGAGCTCGTAGGTTGGTAGTTGATTAGTTTAAAGTTATGTAAATGCTGCTTTAATTATAACTCAAGATTACAGTATCGCTCTAACATTGCTTGCATGACGCCACATTTCACTGCCCTAGCATTGCAACGTTTTCTGTTCCCTACTGTGTGTGATAACTCAGCCATGTAGTTTATCCAACGCAGGATTGGTTGAAATGACGTCATTGCAACCTGACACTGGTTGAAATTGCGTCGATATGTGACCATTTCAATAACTTTTGCCTGCTGGATAGATTATTTGTTAAAATAACAATATAGGTCAAACTTAATGCAAGTCTGGGAGAAATAAGAAGGAGTACAGCAGCATCGGAGTGAAATGCCACGTAAAGCTACAGGTGCAGTCCTGTTGTTAGTGTGCAACTGTAGTCATACCACTTGACTAAATCAAACTTTGCCCGCTCAAAAACATTAACTTAATGGCTTCCGTATTTGAATTGGTTTGAACCTCCGGGACACCGTAGTCTGCACCTGGTGAACCCATTGAAAGTAGCACTAATGGACTGGGAACATATACTGTAGATGATTTAAACAACAGATCTGTACAGAGGTCCTTGCAGACATCAGAAGTGTTCACTGAAACGTTTCATCAACCTTTCCTCTTTCTATTCTTCCCAAAATGATACAACGGGTCAAAGGTGCTCTTAGAATAGAAACATGGATCATCTGTTTTTGTATGTGTGTGTGTGTGTGTGTGTGTGTGTGTGTGTGTGTGTGTGTGTGTGTGTGTGTGTGTGTGTGTGTGTGTGTGTGTGTGTGTGTGTGTGTGTGTGTGTGTGTGTGTGTGTGTGTGTGTGTGTGTGTGTGTGTGTGTGTGTGTGTGTGTGTGTGTGTGTAGGTGTGTGTGTGTGCGTGTGTGTGTGTGTGTGTAGGTGTGCGTGCCTGCGTGCGTGTGTGAATGCATGACGGTGTGTTCAAGTTGTTGGGGGGTTAATGAGACTGTGATGTGGGAACATTTCAATAATATTACTGTTCCCTTTTCTGACCAATGTTTAGAGAGACATGTTAGAACCGCAAGGAGAATTCTCCAAGTTCAATATGTCACGTAAACTCAGTTTCATATGGGATTGCTATAAAAATAGATCATGTCACAAGGAGGAATGTAAACTTTAACAGGGGAGCAAATTAGCCGCCCGCAAATTATTGCTAAGAGTATGAAGTTTTCCACCAAAAGTCCCAGCCGAATACTTTTGCCAAGGGCATGGAATCAGAGTTACACATGTTTCTATTTTGAACAGACCGTAACCATGGTTATGTTATGCTTTCAGAGGATCCAGAGGAGAACAAGACTTGGCACTGTGTGATTGAACTCAACAGATCAGAAATGTCTTCCGCTTTCTTTTAGACACATTTAATAAGCAGGATATCTTTATTCATTGTGTATGTGTGTGTGTGTGTGTCCTAGGCAAAATTGCCACGGGGGATGGGGGAACATCCCCCCCACCCCCCTAATATTCAGAACAGGTCCACTCTTTCTACATTTTTCAACAGAAATGGGGTGTGCCTTTGGTGGTTCATCGATGTGTCATTCTAGTCATGCGCGCTGCGATAACGTAGCTAGTTCGTTAGCTAAGCTAGCCACTGAAGCTAGCCACTGAAGCTAGTTCGTTAGCTAAGCTAACCACTAAAGCTAGTTTGTTAGCTAAGCTAGCCACTAACTCCTCCAGTATGTGTTGACGTCATTTCACAGGATTTGTTTCTGGACGGGAGCTGTAGAGATCTGTAAGAAATGGCACTTCTGTGGCCAAATATCTTATTCATCTGTTTTTTAGGTGTTTTAAAGCTTTTGGTGAATTGGTATGATGGTGCATTGATTAGCTATACAGTTTAAAGGCGTCAATTTATATGTTTGCCTAAAATGTACCTTTAAATGAACAATTCAGTGTTTCCAGATTTCTATGAAATATGACCTAGAATTAATAATTCCCTAAATGTTTTTATTAACGTACAGTGGATTTGGAAAGTATTCAGACCCTTTGAATTTTTCCAAATTTTGTGACATTACAGACTCATTCTAAAAAAAAATGTTTTTTAAACCTTTACACATAATGCCTAGAATGCCAGCATCCCGGAGTTGCCTCTTCACTGTTGACGTTGAGGCTGGTGTTTTGCGGGTACTATTTAATGAAGATGCCTGTTAAGGACTTGTAAGGCGAACTCCAAGAGGGCTGTCATGTACCCCGCAGGAGGCCTTTTGCCTTTTGGTAGGCCGTCATTGTAAATAATAATTTAATTCTTATCTGACTTGTCTAGTTAAATAAAGGTTAAATAAAAAATGAAATAAAAAATACATTTGGGACTGAAGTTTATGAGGATGTTGGGTCGGGCTAGTTTTGAATGGTGGCATTCTTGTGAGGGGGTGGGAGACCTCCAGGGGATTTGTTCTTGGTGAGACAAAACCAGAGTTTATTAACTGGAGGTTGAAAGCATGTTTCAGTCAGGAAACAAGTAATTACATATGCTTTGGTAATCTCAGGAAACACTGTTGTATTTCATCTGGAACCTGCTCCATTTGATCCTGCGGGAGAACAAGCTTAACATAACCAGAGACCGGCATGCCAACATTGCCAATCAATGGGTTAGGTTGTTGTGCAAAGCCAGATGCCTTTAAGCAAAGCAAGGAGGGCAATAACAAGGTCTGAGTACACTGCCTTCATAAAGTATTCAGACCCCTTGACTTATTCCACATTTTGTTGTGTTACGGCCTGAATTCAACATTTATTCAAAATCTTATTTTTTTACCCGGCAACACACAATACTCCATGAAGACAGTGAAAACATGTTTTTAGGCATTTTTCAATCTCTGTCAAATTGGTTGTTAATCATTGCTAGACAACAATTTTCAGCTATTTCCATAGATTTTTATGTAGATTTAGGTGAAACCTGTAACTCAGCCACTCAGGAACATTTACTGTCTTCTTGGTAAGCAACTCCAGTGTATATTTGGCCTTGTCTTTAAGGTTATTGTCCTGCTGAAAGGTGAATTAATCCCCCAGTATCTGGTGGAAGGCAGACTGAATCAAGTTTTCCTCTAGGATTTTGTCTGTACTTAGCTCCATTCTGTTTATTTTCAATCCTGAAAACCCCCCCAACTCTTAATGATTAAATTCCCATAACATGATGCAGCAAACGCTATGCCTGAAAATATAGAGAGTGGTCCTCAGTAATGTGTTGTATTGGATGGTGAAATTCTTGAGTGGTTTCCTTCCTCTCTGCCAACTGAGTCAGGAAGGACGCCTGTATCTTTGTAGTGACTGGGTGATACACCATCCAAAGTGTAATTAATAACTTCATCAGGCTCAAAGGGATATTCAATGTCTGCTTTTTTTTACCCATCTGCCAATAGGTGCCCTTCTTTGTGAGATATTGGAAAACCTTACTGGTGTTTGTCGTTGATCTGTGTTTGAAATTCACTGCTCGACTAAGGGACATTACAGATTATCATATTGAACACTATCATTGCAGTGAGTCCATGCAACATAAGCACATTTTTACTCTTGAACGTATGTAGGCTTGCCAAAACAAAGGGGTTGACTACTTATTGATGCAAGACATTTCATCTTTTCATTTTTAATTAGTTAGTAAACAATTTGAAAAACAATTCAAATCAAATCAAATCAAAACTTTTTTTGTCACATGCGCCGAATACAACAGGTGTAGACCTTACAGTGAAATGCTTACTTACGAGCCCCTAACCGACAGTGCAGTTTATATACAATATATACACTTTGACATGATGGGGTATTGTGTGTAGGCCAGCGTAAATTCAGGCTTTTAACATAACATAATGTGGATAAAGTCAAGGGCTGTGAAAGTGTTCGGATGGCACTGTACTGTGTATGAGGTAGAACATTTTCTGGATCAATGTACGCTGTAGTCGCTGGCACACACTCGCCCCTCCCCAGCCCGCACCCCCAGCCCACACCCCTGGTGGTCCCCCCCCCCCCCCCCCCCCTCACCAGATAGCACATGAACATGTCATAAGCCATGGCAACAACAACAAAAATAAACTCTCAGGCTCATGGCAAAATGTGTAGAATAGTAGGACATGTGCTGTAAAATATCAACAACTTCTCTTAGCCTCATGGCATATGTGTACCTAGAATTGCAGGAAGTTAGCTGGGGGGGGGGGGGGGGGGGGGGTTACGGCAGTATGCCACTTGCCGTAGAGCTCAACATTCTTGTTTTATTGGAATTGGTAAACAGTTGAGGTAAGTGGAATTTATCATCATTTGTGTTTTATGTATGTGTGGAACAGGGATAATATGTTGAATGTGAATGCACTCAAACTCCCTTCAACAAATGTAAAGACTGGGAATAGTGGTCCCTATACAACGCCATGTGAAATAATCGAAGGGGGAAATATTGGGGGTGTTGTAGGTATCTGTCAAGCATGATTAATGTGGAGGTTTGGGGTTCCACTGCTCTGTCAGTTTATGAGTGGCAGAGGCAGAGATATTCCTTCCCCTGCTGTTCTGCTGCTGAAGCTGAATGGTTAGGATTGGTTGACATTGTGGTTAAGTGTGTGGCTTGGATGAGGGACTGATCACACATGTAATGAAGACTGGGGAAAGCCTCTGGGAAACCACATAGACTAGAGGCTTCCGGAAGTGACCGCAGTCAGAGAGAGCCCACGGAAAGCTGTACCACCAAGAGTGTGTGGGAGAGAGCGAGAGGAGATTTTAAATAAAAACCAAGAGATCTTGAAATAGTGAGACATATTTCTTATTTTTATATCTTGTGTGTTTTTTTTCTACCTTGTTATTTTTAGTACCATATTTGTTATTGATTACTGCATTGTTGGGGTTAGAGCTTCCAAGAAAGGCATTTCACTGTACTCGTGCTTGTAAAATTAAAACTTGAAACATAAATTGAGCTCACAGTCTGTAACATCTTTGTCCCCTTTGGATCATCCATCCATCCATCCATCCATCCATCCATCCATCCATCCTTCCATCCATCCATCCATCCATCCATCCATCCATCCTTCCATCCATCCATCCATCCTTCCTTTAGGGTAGCCCAAAGGCTGGCAGATGAGTCATTTCATCTTACCATTAAAAGGCATTGTCTGCAGCCGGCTATACACTCGTATATCCCATGGACCGGTTCATACATAAAACATTCTCCATTTAATGGTGAGAAGGTGAAACATTTGTGAAAATATGCATGCTTTCTTTATGAAACACAATTTCCCACCATCAAGCTAGAGGGGTTAATTCCAAGGAATGCTAGTCCCAGATGTTGCGTATCGTGTTCAGCCAATCAGGTTGCAGCAGTCTGTTGTTTACCCCTGGCTGAACGCGGGGGCGCAACATCAGGAATGAACATTTACACTCTAGTACGGTGGTGGAAAATGGTGTTTCATAGAGAAAGTTTGCATATTTTTCTCGTTTTTCCCCCCCGTCTTCACACCAGGCGGTGTCAGAGGAAGTCCCCAAAAATGTACATAAACTCCAGTCACCCAAGTCATAGACTGTTCTCTCTGCTACCGCACGGCAAGCGGTACCGGAGCGCCATGTCTAGGTCCAGAAGGCTCCTGAACAGCTTCTACCCCAAAGCCATAAGACTGCTGAAAAATAATAAAATGGCCGCCCAGACTATTTATATTGACAACCCCCCCCCCCCCCCTATTTGTTTTTACACTGCTGCAACTCACTATTATCTATGCATACTCACCTTAGCCCTACCTACAAGTGTAACTTACCTTGACTAACCTGTCACCCCGCACATTTACTCTGTACCGGTACCCCCTGAGTATAGCCTCCACATTGACTCGCTACCGGTACCCCCTGTATGTAGCCTCCACATTGACTTTGTACCGGTACCCCCTGTATATAGCCTCCATATTGACTCGGTACCGGTACCCCCTGTATATAGCCTACACATTGACTCGGTACCGGTACCCCCTGTATATAACCTCCACATTGACTCGGTACCGGTACCCCCTGTATATAACCTCCACATTGACTCGGTACCGGAACCCCCGTATACAGCCTCCACATTGACTCTGTACCGGTATCCCCTGTATATAGCCTCCACATTGACTCTGTACCGGTACCCCCTGTATATAGCCTCCACATTGACTCTGTACCGGTACCCCCTGTATATAGCCTCGTTATTGTTATTTTATTGTGTTACTTTTTCTTTTCTTTTTTACTTTAGTTTATTCAGTAAACATTTTCTTAACTCTATTTCTTGAACTGCATTGTTGGTTAAGGGCTTGTAAGTAAGCATTTCACGGAAAGGTCGACACCTGTTGTATTCGGCACATGTGATTTTGTTGTTGTTGATTTGATTTGATTTGATTGACTGGAGTTAAGGAGGAAATCGACGCCTTTGCAGCCTGAATGGAAAATGTTTTATGTACGAACCACTCCACATGGGACACGAGCATATAGCCATCTGCATACTTTGCCTTTCGACGGTAAGATGAAATGACTCAATATCGCCATCTGCTGGCCTTTGGGCTACCTTTTTTTATTTTTTTTTATTTTACCTTTATTAAACTAGGCAAGTCAGTTAAGAACAAATTCTTATTTTCAATGACGGCCTAGGAACAGTGGGTTAACTGCCTGTTCAGGGGCAGAACGACAGATTTGTACCTTGTCAGCTCGGGGATTTGAACTTGCAACCTTTCGGTTACTAGTCCAACGCTCTAACCACTAGGCTAACGGTTAACCACAATTTTGTTTTTGAAGCCATGGATTAACGTATTTTTGCCAAAATAAAACCGTCCTATAGTTGTGTCAAAAACGTTATTTTGCATAATTGAAAACAAAACAGAAATATTGTATGCAGCATGAAGTTCAGTTTTAAACCATATCACTCTCAACATAATCACCACTTAGTTTATTGAGACGACGGAGAACACAGAGATGAAGTTTGTTCTGTCCATAAAAATATTTGGTCGTTCTCCCAAAGATCCTATACTCTGTGCCAAAGTCCACTCATGTCGGTAGAGATGTCAGTAGACTGCACAGATGGATTCATTACAACAAGACAGTTGAAGCTTTCCAGACCAAGAAACAGGACCCAAATAGAAGGTTAGGAACTAATAAGGAGCAGTACATTTTAGAGGCTCGGATAAGCTTGAGTTTGTATTTAGCTTGATTGTTGGCCATCGCTGCATAATCCCGAAAATATTTAAAAGTGAATGTGGTGCCAGACAGAGCAATAATTAATTGCTTATGAAAACTTTTATCTGCCAAAGACCATAACAGAAACCTTTGTTAAATTAAGCATCATAATCTAGGAATCCAAAAACATAAAATATATTAGATTGAGCTACTTGACTCTGGTGGGGCCCTGAAGCAATGTAGTGTCATACTCATAAAGAAACCATTTGTTGGACTTGGACCTATGTTCCGTTTACTCTTGGCTGGTGCCCCGCTTCATGCGGTGGTTCATTTGATTAAACTATGTTAACAAAAATAAACAGATTATCTATTTTTATGTACTCATTTCGTAACAATCTGTGTCTAACGGGCAAGGGTCTTTGATACAGAAACTTCCTTGAATGACTTAATGATTGCACAGGAATTATTACAGATCTACTTTTTTTGACAATGGATCACCGAATGTCTAAAACGTCATATCCAGCAGAAGTAGTGATGTTTGAAGGGTAGGTGAAGAAGTGCTGTTGGCAAGCAGCGGTTTTTCCAGCTCCCTGAGTAGAAAAACTCCTGCCCCGTATAGCTGTTTTGAGAGATCAAAACCCCTGTCTGTCAGTAAGTTTGGATGTGGAACAACACAAACCTCCATAG